>NW_028149403.1:0-59014 GCF_964270895.1 Podarcis filfolensis
TTCAAACTCGTCTGGGCAAGTTGGAACCCACATGGACTTTTCCCAACTGGTTTCAGCTGGTTCAAACTGGTCTGAACCGGTTCCAACAGAATTTATGGTAACAGGGTGGCGGGGCACTGAATGTGGACCTTTCAGTATCGCATTTCCAAATCAGGCGACTGCATTTTGATCGGGAACAAAGGGAAGCGAATCTCTGAGAATCTGGTAAGTAGCGCTTCACAAGGGACATAGCGATGCGGGGGGAGTGTTCAACGGCTTGTAATTCAAGCACTCCACTGGGCTGTATGATAGCAAATTTCAAAAGGGCTTTTCTCACGGGACTATGGTGTCAAACTGACCCCAGAGACTTTGAGAATGCATTATTTTAAGGTTACTGGGCTAAAATTGCCCGCAACTTTATTGGTTACAGGTGATGAGCGCTATTGGCTTAGACATTGTTCCTATCCAACTATCCGGCTTCGGCCTGCTTCCTTGAAGACCCGGAAGGGTTAACACCAGCAGGGGGAGCCCTGCTGATGCACATCAACTAGGCACTCCCCCGGGGTCACCGCTCGGGGCGTGTCTTGGGCCCTGGCCTCCATAGGCTTCGGACGGGGCCAAGCCCCCCGGAATCCTTTACCGGACTACCCTTCAATATCCAGGGAGGTGATGGCGCTCCCCCCCCCAGACATCTACATAACAATACCCATACTAATGCCTAACCGCCACTGGAGCAAAGCTCGCCGCCAATACCCTCAGACCTTCGACAAAGTTTCATGGAAATTTCTAAAAATATTGCTTTTTATATCGGTCCTGGAGGTTCTGCTGAATATGATTAGAAGGGACCGGTTGGTTAAAGGTATACAGGTCGGAGCCAAACAGTACAAATTGAGAGCATTTGCAGATGATTTAGTATTAACGTTACAGGAGCCAGAATCTAGTACTAAAAGGATTTTAGAACTAATTCAAGAATTTGGTCAAGTGGCAGGATTTAAATTGAACAAGTCAAAAACTAAGGTTTTAGAGAAAAATTTAACACTGACTGAAAGAGAGAGGTTTCAGAATGAGACAGGTTTGACTGTGGTTAAGAAAGTGAAATACTTGGGGATTAATATGACAGCAAAAAATGGGAACTTATTTAAAGATAATTATGAAAAATGTTGAACGGAAGTGAAAAAAGACTTAGAAATTTGGTCAAATTTGAAGCTTTCCTTGTTGGGTCGAATTGCAGCTATAAAGATGAATGTATTGCCTAGAATGTTGTTTTTGTTTCAAACACTGCAAATTGTGGACAAGATGGATTGTTTCAAGAAGTGGCAGAAAGATATATCTAGATTTGTCTGGCAGGGCAAGAAGCCCAGAATAAAATTTAAGATATTGACTGATGCAAAGGAAAGGGGTGGATTTGCCCTGCCAGACTTTAAACTTTACTATGAATCAGCAGCATTTTGCTGGCTGAAAGACTGGCTTCTTCTTGAGAACACAGACATTTTGGATTTAGAAGGTTTTAACAGTGTTTTTGGGTGGCATGCATATTTGTGGTACGACAAGGTTAAAGCACATAAAGCATTTAAGAACCATACTGTCAGGAAAGCTTTGTTCAATGTTTGGACAAGATATAAGGATTTATTGGAAAATAAAACACCAAGGTGGCTGTCACCAATGGAAGCAAAAGCTCAGAAAAAGATCAGTATGGAGGCCAAATGGCCGAAATATTGGGAAATCTTGGAACAAGAGGGAGATAGACTAAAATTGCAGAGTTTTGAGAAACTAAAAAACAAAGTGCGAGATTGGCTTCATTACTATCAGATAATGGAGGCATATAATTTGGACAAGAAAATTGGCTTCCAGGTGGAAAAATCAAAATTAGAAACAGAACTGTTAGAACCCAAAACTAAGATTTTGTCAAGGATGTATAACTTGCTGTTGAAATGGAACACTCAGGATGAAACGGTGAAATCTGTTATGATTAAATGGGCACAAGATGTTGGACATAACATTATGTTTGCGGACTGGGAACAGTTGTGGACCACAGGTATGAAATTTACGGCATGTAATGCCTTAAGAGAGAATATTATGAAAATGATATACAGGTGGTACATGACCCCAGTCAAGCTTGCAAAAATATATCACCTGCCCGATAATAAATGTTGGAAAGGTAAAGAAACTGAAGGTACATTCTTTCACCTTTGGTGGACGTGCCCAAGGATTAAGGCTTTCTGGGAAATGATTTATAATGAAATGAAAAAGGTATTTAAATATACCTTCCCGAAGAAACCAGAGTTCTTTCTTCTGGGCATTGTCGGCCAATTGGTGCCAAAGAGGACAGAACTTTTTTTATGTACGCTACAACAGCAGCAAGAATACTTATTGCAAAATATTGGAAGACACAAGATTTACCCACTTTGGAAGAATGGCAGATGAAGATGATGGACTATATGGGACTGGCAGAAATGACTGGCAGAATCCGGGACCAGGGAGAAGAGGCGGCGGAAGAAGATTGGAAGAAATTTAAAGACTATTTACAGAAATATTGCAAAATTAATGAATGTTAGAATGATGTTGGATAGAAATTGAGTGGTTTCCAGCTGTAATGCTTTAAGAATATGGAAGAAGGGTTAATAAGGTTAAAAAAAAATAACTAAAATGGTGTTGGATTGGAAATAAGTGGTATTGGCAACAAAGTTAATAAGAATATGCAAAAATGGATTGATAATGTATGAAAATACTGAGTTATAAAATGTTAAGTTATAGAGATAAGATAAATGAAAGAGGGTAAGGATTTGCTGATTTGATTATTTAAATGGGAATACAAGAAGGGGAGGTGTGAGGAAGTCAAAGAAACAAGCAAACGAGTTTTATGTTATGAAAAAGAATTGTTTTTAATTTTTTTTTGTTGTTTCTGTATGTTTTATTCATCTTTTTATTTTTTCTCTTTTGTTACTATGTGTTTTTGTATGTTTGTTTTTGTGAAATCTTAATAAATATTTCTTTTAAAAAAAAGGAAATTTCTAAAAATATTATTAGAGGCTTTGTGACTGTTAAAGATGTATTGTAAAAAAACTGAGATGATAAGTTAGTATTAACTGGCAATATAAGACATGGGAAATGCGTAATGAATAGAAAATAGGGATGATTGGTGGAGGAGCTGGTGGAAGTACAAAAACTGGAAATTTGAGGACAGGATTGTGTTGATTAATTTGTAAAAGAACATTTAATAAAAATTTATTTTAAGAAAAAAGGAAATTTCTAAAAATATTATTAGACCAGATGGACCTGGGAGACCAAATTACAAGAGGGTTAAAAGCAATTTATGAACAACAAGAATCAAATATAATAATAAATAATGACATGACTGATTATTTTAAAATACAGAAGGGCACCAGACAAGGGTACCCACTTTCACCATTATTATTCATTCTGGTTTTGGAAATACCAAATCAAGAAATCAGACTGGATCAAGAAATAAATGGAATATCCCTAGGGGAGAAAATATACAAAATAAGGGCATTTGCAGATGATTTAGTGTTAATGGTGGAAAATCCAAAGGAAAGCATAGCAAAGGCTCTAGAAAAAATGGAAAACTTTGGAAGGGTCTCAGGTTTTGCTTTGAATAAAGAAAAAACGAAACTAATGGTAAAGAACATGGGAGACCAAGAGAAAAAGGAACTGGTAGAAAAATTTGGATTACAAATTGTAAAAAAAAAAAGAAATATTTAGGAATCCAAGTAACAATGAAAAATATAAATTTGTTTGAAGATAATTATAAAAAAAAATGGGAAGAAACAAAAAGAGAAATGGAAATTTGGACAAGATTGAATTTAACACTCTGGGGTAGAATTTCGGCTATTAAAATGAATATTTTACCAAAACTCTTGTTCCTTTTTCAAATGATTCCCATAATAGGTAAAGATGATTGTTTTAAAAAATGGAAAATGGACCTAACAAAGTTTATATGGCAAGGCAAAAAGCCACGGATCAAACATAAATTATTAACCGACATAAAAGAGCGGGGAGGCTTTGGACTCCCAGACCTGAGACTATATTACGATGCAGCATGCTTTAGTTGGATCAGAGACTGGATTAAGTTAGATAATAGTGCCATTTTAGACTTGGAGGGATGGAACAACAGATATGGTTGGCATGCCTATCTAATTTACAACAAAGTGGCAGTACATAAAGAATTTCTCAGTCATGTAATTAGAAATGCATTATACAAGGTCTGGGTGAGACATAGAAGGTTGTTCGAACCGAAAACCCCATGGTGGGTCTCACCATTAGAAGTCATATCGGTTAAAAAGATAAATATGATAGGAAGAATGGCAACATACCAGCAGCTCCTAAAGGAGGAACAGGGCCAATTAAAACTAAGACCATATAAAGAGGTGACCCCATATTGTACCACATGGTTACAATATCACCAAATTGCCCAAATATTCAATCAGGATAAAGCAATAGGATTTGGAAAAGAAGAATCAAAATTAAAAAAAAAAGTATTATTACAAAACTCAAAAAAGAATATATCCAAAATGTATAATTTATTATTAGAATGGGAATTAAAGGATGAAGAAGTAAAATAAGTTATGACTAAATGGGCATGTGATAAGGATATGTAATTCGGCTGGACCAATGGGAGAAATTATGGAAATATGATATTAAATTCACGGCATGTTACACAATCAGAGAAAATTTCATGAAAATGGTGTACCAATGGTACTTAACTCCGGTAAAATTGGCTAAAATTTACAAATTAAAATCGAATACCTGTTGGAGATGTAAAAAAGAAATAGGAACAATGTTTCACATGTGGTGGGAATGCCGACCTATTAGACAATTCTGGAATGAAATCTATGAAGAACTCAAAAAGATGTTTAAAATATCTTTCAGAAAAAAACCGGAGGCATTCCTTTTAGGTTTAATTACAAATGATATCCCCGAAAATCAAAGGAAAGTATTCCTTTATGCAACAACAGCTGCCAGGATGCTTATAGCTAAAAACTGGAAAGGCAGAAAAATTCCATCAGTGAAAGATTGGCAAATTAAATTTTGTGAATACATAAATCTGGCAAGACTCACAGCTTACATAAGGGGACAATCGGACCAGAAATTATTAAAAGAATGGGGTTGTGCTAAAGAGTATATGAAAAAACATTGTTCTGGAGTTAGTATATTGGTATGTAATGAATGATGCTTTACAGGGTTAAAGGAAAAGAAAAATGGTGTAAAAAAAAAAAAGTACCAAGGTGGAAGTAATCTAATTAGACACAACAACACAGTAAGAGTAAATTTTTTGAGGTCTTAGAACAAAGAAAGGAAGTCAATTTGTGTTTATGTACGTAATGATATGGTTTTTTTTCCTGTAGATGTGTGCTTTTTCGTTTTTGTTTAGTTTAGTCTTGTTTCCTTTGCTTTTTTTTCTTTCGTTTTCTGTTTTTTTTCCTATATGTTCCGGGGATTTTTGTTTGTATAGTATTATTTTGGATTCAATGTTTGTAATTTTTGTTATGATTCTGCATTGAAAATAAAAAAAAATAAAAAAAAAGATTTCATGAGCTCTGTAAGATCTTGAACTTTTTTTATGTACGCCACAACAGCAGCAAGAATACTCATAGCAAAGTATTGGAAGACACAAGATCTACCCACCCGGGAAGAATGGCAGACGAAAGTGATGGAATACATGGAATTGGCTGAGATGACTGGCAGAATCCGGGACCAAGGAGAAGAGTCGGTGGAAGAAGACTGGAAAAAATTTAAAGTATACCTTCAAAAATATTGTAAAATTAAGGATTGTTAGAAAGATGTTGGAAAAAGAAAATTATATGGCTTTGGTAGAAACGATATAAAGGATTAAGTAAAAATGAATTGACGAAAGAGTGAACGTAAAACTACAATATATTAAATCAAATTATTAAGATAAAAACAAGGTTGGAAGGATTTGCTGAAATAACAATTTGAATTAGAATACAAAAATGGGAGGTGTGAGGAGGTCAAGGAAATAAGTAAAGGAAGAAAGTTATGTAAAGGTTTAATCTGTTTTTTTTGTTTTTTTTGTTTTTTTCTCTTTTTTTAAAATGATTGTACTTTTTCTGTCTTTTTTACTTTTTTCTTTTTTCTCTTTGTAATCTTCAAAATTCTGAATAAATATTATCTATTATATATATAAAAAGATCTTGCAGACGGCCACTCACCTTTTCCAGTCAGCACTGCGTCCAGTGCTTAACAGCAACGTCGTCCTGAAGCCTCCAGGTTGCCTCTGCCTCTGTGTCCGAGTCCTTCTGCCAGCTGCCTGGGGTCATTCACAGGCTGACGTGTCTCTCTCTTTTCTCATTTATGGTGCTTATATCCAACCTGGCACCTCAGAGCAGTCTCGAAGGGGTTTCCTATCTAATCAATAAAATGACACTTAAACAAAATCATAGAATTGTAGATTTGGAAAGAACCCCAAGGTGCATCTAGTCCAATTGCCTGCAAAACAGGAATCCAATTCAAGAATCCCTTGCAAATGGCCACCCAACCTCTGTGTATAAAAAACCTCCAAAGAAGAAGAGTCCACCACCTTCTGAGGGCGTCTGCATTGATATCCCATCTTTTTCTCCAAGGAGCTCAAGATGACAACCTGGCCCCAGGTCACCCAGTGAGCTGCATAGCCGAGTAAGGAGGTATTTGAACCCTAGTCTCTCCCAGGGCTTCCCCTTCTGAGAAACAGCTCTTCACTTCACTCACAGAAGCTGCTCAGTTCTGCTCCTGATGAGCAGTGGCTGGTGTGGTTTAAAAAACACACAACTGCAAGCATTCTATGATGTCACAGCAGGGGGCTTGCAGGCACTGGGCAACAGAAGTTGGCACGAGTGTTACACAAATCTTAAGGTGCACACATAGCAGACACGCACCCTAGAGAAAAAACAATCCTTCACCATTCAAAAATGATAAAATATTCCCTGAAAAAAAAGACACTTTCTTTGAGTTCACAGAGCAATCCTGAAGCCCTCTTAATGACCCCAGATATTTACTCTGCAGTTGAAGGAAAAACCTTTCCCAATAGTTCTTTTCACTTACAAATCCTTCAAAAGCTATAAACATCTCACATAAATAGGGGTAGATCTGTGACAATGGATTCAAGAACTGAGGTATTTACCATTTCAAGGGAAAGGCTCAGACTGGTCAGGAAAGGGCAACCAGCAAACATTGTCAGGTATCACGACAAGAGACAAGCCAGGAGACAAGACTGCCTCTTTCTGTGATGCATGTATGATGCTTGTTGGGTGGGCAGTGGTTTTCAACCAGGGTGCTGTGGCACCCTTTGGTGCCTTGAATGATGGTCAAGGATGCTGGGAGCAACACTGGCCTCTGTCCCTCTTTCTCCCTCCATGCCTTCTTGCATCTCTGCCTCCCAAAGGCTTGCACAGCTGTTTGTTGCAGCACCCCTGGCTACTAGCTCCCCAGGCGAACGGTGCCTCTGGAGCTGGCCAGGGGGTGCTCCCCAGGCCCCTGTGGGGCAGCGTGAGGAGGCACCTCTCTTCAGGGAAGGGGCGGCAGCTGTGGCTGTCCAGAGGACTCCTAAGGAGAGGGGAGAGGAGAAGAAGGAACACTCCACAAAGGAAGGAGTCAGAAAAAGGACGAGAGGCTGCCAGCTCTGCTGGCAAGGGGTGACATAGCTGGGCTCCTGAGCCTCACAGAAAGAATGTAGTTGGTCAAGCGAGCCGTGGACTCAAAAAAGTCCAAAACCTCTGGGCTAAGGGAAACCCAGCCAGATTGAAGGGGGGGGTATAAAAAATAAATTATTATTATTATCAAGTCTTTAAAAGTTGTTATACACACTTGTCTTGGCTCCTCACCTCCATGCAACATGTAAGGTGAGAAACTCTGTCACAACAGTAAAATTCAGATCTGCCTTGCTTTGACTGGTTCCTGCCACCGCTCATTTTTCTCTGACCCATCATGGATTTAGCCCCAACCCCAAGAAACTAGTAACTGAAAGGAGGTGGGTCACGGGAATTGAAGCGTACGCTTTCTGCATACAACACACCCACTGCCAAGCAGCTCCATCTCACCTGCCCCCAACCCCATACCACCCTCTCGCCTAAAATAGACCGGGGTCACCGAGTTCTTCCCAGCAATAGAATTAGCCATTCTGGAAGATTCCTAAAATGTTATTAATCCAGAGTTTAGAGTTAAGAATTCAAAGGCCCCAAATATAAAAATTAATGAACTTTGAAAGATGCTGGATTAACAATTTGATAATAATAATAATAATAATAATAATAATAATAATAATAATAATTTATTATTTATACCCCGCCCATCTGGCTGGGCCTCCCCAGCCACTCTGGGCGGCTTCCATAAAAACCAAAAATACAGTAAAATATCACACGTTAAAAACTTCCCTGAACAGGGCTGCCTTAAGATGTCTTCTGAATGTCAGGTAGTTGCTTATCGCCTTGACATCTGATGGGAGGGCGTTCCACAGGGCGGGCGCCACTACCGAGAAGGCCCTCTGCCTGGTTCCCTGTAGCTTTGCTTCTCGCAAGGAGGGAACCGCCAGAAGGCCCTCGGCGCTGGACCTCAGCGTCCGGGCAGAATGATGGGGGTGGAGACGCTCCTTCAGGTATACTGGACCGAGGCCGTTTAGGGCTTTAAAGGTCAGCACCAACACTTTGAATTGTGCTCGGAGACGTACTGGGAGCCAATGTAGGTCTTTCAAGACCGGTGTTATATGGTCTCGGCGGCCGCCCCCAGTCACCAGTCTAGCTGCCGCATTCTGGATTAGTTGTAGCTTCCGAGTCACCTTCAAAGGTAGCCCCACATAGAGTGCATTGCAGTAGTCCAAGCGGGAGATAACCAGAGCATGCACCACTCTGGCGAGACAGTCTGCAGGCAGATAGGGTCTCAGCCTACGTACCAGATGGAGCTGGTAAACAGCTGCCCTGGACACAGATTTGACCTGTGCCTCCATGGACAGCTGTGAGTCCAAAATGACTCCCAGGCTGCGCACCTGGTCCTTCAGGGGCACAGTTACCCCATTCAGGACCAGGGAATCCTCCACACCTGCCCGCCTCCTGTCCCCCAAAAACAGTACTTCTGTCTTGTCAGGATTCAACCTCAATCTGTTAGCCGCCATCCATCCTCCAACCGCTTCCAGACACTCACACAGGACCTTCACCGCCCTCACTGGTTCTGATTTAAAAGAGAGGTAGAGCTGGGTATCATCCGCATACTGATGAACACCCAGCCCAAACCTCCTGATGATCTCTCCCAGCGGCTGCATGTAAATGTTGAAAAGCGTGGGGGAGAGGACAGAACCCTGAGGCGCCCCACAAGTGAGAGCCCAGGGGTCTGAACACTCATCCCCCACCACCACTTTCTGAACACGGCCCAGGAGGAAGGAGCGGAACCACTGTATGACAGTGCCTCCAGCTCCCAGCCCCTGAAGACGGTCCAGAAGGATGTTATGGTCGATGGTATCAAACGCCGCTGAGAGATCCAGCAGAACTAGGAAACAGCTCTCACCTTTGTCCCTAGCCCGCCGGAGATCATCAACCAGTGCGACCAAGGCAGTTTCAGTCCCATGATGAGGCCTGAATCCTGACTGGAAGGGATCCAAATGGTCCGCTTCTTCCAGGCGTGCCTGGAGTTGTTCGGCAACCGCTCGCTCAATCACCTTGCCCAAGAATGGAAGATTTGAGACTGGGCGATAGTTGGCCATCGTGGCCGCATCTAAAGATGGTTTTTTAAGAAGCGGTTTAATAATCGCCTCTTTCAGCGGGTCTGGGAAGGCTCCCTCACGGAGGGAAGCATTCACCACCCCACGAAGCCCATCGCCCAGTCCTTCCCGGCTAGCTTTTATAAGCCAGGATGGGCAAGGATCCAGGAGACAGGTGGTTGGTTTCACTCGTCCAAGCAGCCTGTCCACATCCTCGGAGGTAACAGATTGGAATTGATCCCACTCAACTTGACTAGACAGAACTCTAGCACTCTCCCGCCCCGGCCCTGCTCCCACGGTGGAGTCTACTTCTTCCCGAATCTGAGCGATTTTATCTGCAAAAAACTTTGCAAAATCATTGCAGGAGAACATGGGGACCATACTGGGCCCCGATGTTGCAGGTGGTTCCACTAAATTGTGAACCACCTGAAAAAGTCTCCTGCTGCTGTTTTCTGCAGATGCAATAGAGGCGGCGAAGAAATTCTTCTTCGCCGTCGCTATCGCCACTTGGTAGGCTCGACGTTGAGCTCTAACCTGTGTCCGGTCAGATTCGGAATGAGTTATCCGCCACCGGCGCTCTAGCCGTCTCAACGATTGTTTCATTGCCCTCAGATCCGTGGAAAACCACGGGGCTGTCCGGGCTCCATGCAATCGGAGAGGGCGCTTCGGAGCCAAACAGTCAATAGCCCTGGTTAACTCCACATTCCAGCGGGCCACCAGGGAATCAGCTGAAAGGCCATCAACATGGGATAAAGCATCCCCTACCACTCTCTGGAAACCATTTGGATCCATTAAGTGGTGGGGGCGGACCATCCGAATTGGTCCCACCTCCCTGCAGAGGGGATGGGTCACAGAGAAGTCCAGTTGCACCAGGAAGTGATCTGACCATGGCACTTCTTTCGTTTCGCTTTTACTTAGTGTCAGATCACCAACATCCATAGAGGTAAACACCAGGTCCAAGGCATGTCCGCGGCTATGGGTTGGGCCAGACTTATTCAGGGACAGCCCCATGGAGGCCATGCTTTCCACGAAGTCCCGAGCGGCCCCTTGTAAGGTCGTGTCGGCATGGATGTTAAAATCCCCTAGGACGACCAAGCTAGGTGTCTCCAGGAGAACATCCGCCACGACCTGAAGCAGCTCGGGCAGGGAATCCTTGGTGCAGCGGGGAGGTCGGTACACCGAAAGGAATCCTGTACTGCCCCTATTGCCCAACTTCCAGAACATGCACTCGGAAAACTGGGTCTTCCCAATAGGACGCCTGGTGCAAACTAATGACTTCCTAAAAATCACTGCAACCCCCCCTCCCCGCCCACATGACCTGGGTTGCTGTGCGTAAGAGAAACCTGGTGGACAAGCAGCGGCAAGGACAGGCCCATCTGCTTCATCCAACCAAGTCTCTGTTACACATGCCAGGTCAAGTCCTCCATCCATGATCAAGTCATGGATGGCAGTGGTCTTATGAATCATTGACCTGGCATTGCACAGCAGCACCTTCAGGTCATGTGGGTATCCCTTGCTGATTCTAGTATCCATCCGGTCAAGACCAGACCCGGAGGCAGAAATAGTCCTCAGACAACGACTAAACCTGCCCCCTCTGTAATGACATGGTCTAGTCTTAGCGTAACTCCTCCTCCTACCCGTGATCACCGAGATCGGTTGCCCCAGTGCATCCCCCCCTGTGGGACATGCCCCAGCCATTTTGTGGGCTGGGGCCCACTCCCCGGCAGCCCTGACCCCTCCCCCTAACAACAAAATAACACCTTAAACAAACAAATAAAACCAATAAAACAATACAAACAAAAAAGTAAAAATTACAAAAACATCAAAATAAAAAATAATTCCCCAAACCCAACCAAACATCCATCCCACCCCCACCCCCACATTCAAAAAAACCAAAAGAATTTTTTTAAAAAAACATTTAAAAAACACTCTGTGCCCCTCCGGCAGTAACAACTGTCCTAGTGAGGCCTGTCAGGCCCCGCCCTGGGCCAGATGGTAAGTGGCAGGAAGGAGCAGGGCCCTCAGGCACTCACTCAGGGGAGTCCTCCTGGGCAGCAGGCAGCAAGCAGCACGCAGTCCTTATGAGGCTTCAGGCCCCGCCCCAGGCCAGATGGTAAGTGGCAAGAGCAGGGCCCTCAAGCACTCACTCAGGGGAGTCCTCCTGGGCAGCCTGGCCCCAGGTCAACCTGGCCCCAGGTCACCCAGTGAGCTGCATAGCTGAGTAAGGAGGTATTTGAACCCTAGTCTCTCCCAGGGCTTCCCCTTCTGAGAAACAGCTCTTCACTTCACTCACAGAAGCTGCTCAGTTCTGCTCCTGATGAGCAGTGGCTGGTGTGGTTTAAAAAACACACAACTGCAAGCATTCTATGATGTCACAGCATCTGTTGCACAGATGTTGCAGGCACTGGGCAACAGAAGTTGGCATGAGTGTTACACAAATCTTAAGGTGCACACATAGCAGGCACGCACCCTAGAGAAAAAACAACCCTTCACCATTCAAAAATGATAAAATATTCCCTGAAAAAAAAGACACTTTCTTTGAGTTCACAGAGCAATCCTGAAGCCCTCTTAATGACCCCAGATATTTACTCTGCAGTTGAAGGAAAAACCTTTCCCAATAGTTCTTTTCACTTACAAATCCTTCAAAAGCTATAAACATCTCACATAAATAGGGGTAGATCTGTGACAATGGATTCAAGAACTGAGGTATTTACCATTTCAAGGGAAAGGCTCAGACTGGCAGGAAAGGGCAAGCAGCAAACATTGTCAGGTATCATGACAAGAGACAAGCCAGGAGACAAGACTGCCTCTTTCTGTGATGCATGTATGATGCTTGTTGGGTGGGCAGTGGTTTTCAACCAGGGTGCTGTGGCACCCTGGGGTGCCATGAATGATGGTCAAGGATGCTGGGAGCAACACTGGCCTCTGTCCCTCTTTCTCCCTCCATGCCTTCTTGCATCTCTGCCTCCCAAAGGCTTGCACAGCTGTTTGTTGCAGCAGTCCTGGGTACAAGCTCCCCAGGCGAACGGTGCCTCTGGAGCT
Source organism: Podarcis filfolensis (assembly GCF_964270895.1). NCBI lineage: Eukaryota > Metazoa > Chordata > Lepidosauria > Squamata > Lacertidae > Podarcis > Podarcis filfolensis. Next base: position 12,722 of record NW_028149403.1, read on the forward strand.
GGCCAGGGGGTGCTCCCCAGGCCCCTGTGGGGCAGCGTGAGGAGGCACCTCTCTTTAGGGAAGGGGCGGCAGCTGTGGCTGTCCAGAGGACTCCTAAGGAGAGGGGAGAGGAGAAGAAGGAACACTCCACAAAGGAAGGAGTCAGAAAAAGGACGAGAGGCTGCCAGCTCTGCTGGTAAGGGGTGACATAGCTGGGCTCCTGAGCCTCACAGAAAGAATGTAGTTGGTCAAGGGAGCCATGGACTCAAAAAAGTCCAAAACCTCTGGGCTAAGGGAAACCCAGCCAGATTGAAGGGGGGGGGTATAAAAATAAATTATTATTATTATCAAGTCTTTAAAAGTTGTTACACACACTTGTCTTGGCTCCTCACCTCCATGCAACATGTAAGGTGAGAAACTCTGTCACAACAGTAAAATTAAGATCTGCCTTGCTTTGACTGGTTCCTGCCACCGCTCATTTTTCTCTGACCCATCATGGATTTAGCCCCAACCCCAAGAAACTAGTAACTGAAAGGAGGTGGGTCACGGGAATTGAAGCGTATGCTTTCTGCATACAACACACCCACTGCCAGTGCCCCCAACCCCATACCACCCTCTCTCCAAAAATAGACCGGGGTCACTGAGTCCTTCCCAGCAATAGAATTAGCCGTTCTGGAAGATTCCTAAAATGTTATTAATCCAGAGTTTAGAGTTAAGAATTCAAAGGCCCCAAATATAAAAATTAATGAACTTTGAAAGATGCTGGATTGAATTTATGTGGTCTCTAGCTGTTATGGCAAAAAGAATTGGTATAAATATTGTTTAAGTTACAAAATTTAAGAAGTTGATTGGAAAATAAGGTGTTAGTTAAATGGAATGTTAAGAGATTAGGATTTGCTGGATAAACAATTTGAACTAGAAAACAAGAAGGGGAGGTATGAGGAAGTCAAGGAAATATGTTATTGAAAATTGATATTGAAATTGATTTGTTTTTAATATTTTTTTCCTTCTTTTTCTTTTTTGTTTGTATAAAATTGAAAACTCTAATAAATATTTATTAAAAAAAACAACAAAGGCCCCAAATATAAAATAAACGTTCATAAATGTACACGGCAAAGACATAAGTACAGGGGAGCAATCCTGTCAGCTTCTTTAGGAGACAACAAGAGCCTGCAAAGCAGGATACAAATAATAGAAAAAGTATTAAACTGTACTTTTCAAAGAATATATATATATATATATATATATATATATATATCACCCTAGCGTTGCATGGCATTAACATAGTTCTAACCACTAGGCCACATGGACTCTCCTAGAGCCTTGGCACTGAGGCCGGGAATTCCATGTTCTCAACTGCCGTTGCCTAGCAACGGAGCTTGTGACCGTTTGAAGTTCCTCAGCATCCCGAGGTTGGCATTGGCAGAGGTCGCCTGTAGTGACCTTCGCTCTGTCACTACAGGAGAGGATGGCATCCCGAAGACTCCTGGAGGTAAGTGTAGGTTGCCATGGCCAGAGGACTTAACTCTGGAACCTACTTGTATGAACTTTATGAGCTCTATGAGCTCTGGCCCAATGGTTGCCAGTGGTTTGATTCGAATTAATTTCATAATGAATGATTTTAGAGTGTTGTGTTGTGTTGTACTGTTGTACTGTTTTATTGTTGTTAGCCGCCCTGAGCCCGGCTTCGGCTGGGGAGGGCGGGATATAAATGAAATTTATTATTATTAATTATTATTATTATTATTATTATTATTATTATTATTATTATTATTGTCACAGACCAGGATAAAAAAAAGAAAGAGCATATAAATAAAGTAGCAGTTAGGATTTTTTTTTTTAACCGATAATTGTTAGAGAAAATGAGGACAAATAAACAGGCATAGGATAAAACATCTGAATAAAATACAAGATTAAACACGGATAATGGATGGATAAATACTGATAATTAAAACAGATAAGAACTAAAAAATAAAGACACGCAGTTAAAACAACTGTAAGAGGCTGCAGAGTAGAAGCCTCTGAAATAGAGGACACTCACAACATTAGAAACTGCTGCGCAAATATGGTTAAAACAGACAATTGAAACAATGTACAACAATAAATTTAGAAATAATTTGTTGTAGTAAAGGGGCTCCGGCCACTCGCCCCTCCCTCACCTGCCCTTACCCTCCAGCTGGGTCAGGTTTCTGGAACGGAGGCCGGCAGCCATTTACTTTTTGACAAAACAAAACGCAACAGAAATGGTAATGCAGCCACCACTCCATCTCAGGGCACTGGGAGGCACAGTCCAAGGGAGAAGACTATGCTCCTTTGTTACCGGTTGCCCCACTCTGCAAGCTGCTTCCACAAACTTGCAGGCAGAAATTCATCAGGTATAGCGTAACCAAGTACCGTATTTTTCGCTCTATAGGAAGCACTTTTCCCCCTCCAAAAATGAAGGGGAAATGTGTGTGCGTCCTATGGAGCGAATGTAGGCTCCTTGGCTTCGTGGCGGCGTGCCTGACCTGGAAGCCGGAGGCCTCCAGCTTTGCTAAAGGGGCGCTGTGCCTTCTCCCTCTGCGCAGCGCCTCTCCTGTGAAGGAAAGGCACTGCGCAGAGAGAGAGAAGGCGCAGCACCCCTTGAGCGACGCGCCTGTCCTGGAAGCCGGAGGAGGAACAGAAGGGACTCCTTCTGTTCCTCCTCCCGCTTCGCAGCGACGCGCCTGTCCAGCGAAGCCCAAGGAGGAACAGAAGGGTCTCCTTCTATTCTTTCTCCAGCTTCGCTGAAGGGCGCTGCGCCTTCTCCCTCTGTGCAATGCCTCTCCTGTGAGAGGCGTTGCGCAGAGAGGGAGAAGGCGCAGCACCCCTTCAGCGACGCGCCTGTCCTGGCTTCTGCCTTAGCCCTGCGCAGCCTCTTCGGGCAGGGGGAGCCTTCATCCCGCTGCCCTGAAGAGGCTTGGCGCGGTTATCCCAGAAGCCAGAACAGCCGCACGGTATCCCAGAAGCCAGATCCCTCTTGCTGTTCTGGCTTCTGGGGTTCAGAATAAATTTTTCTTGTTTTCCGCCTCCCAAAACTAGGTGCGCCCTATGGTCCGGTGCGCCCTATGGTGCGAAAAATACGGTAGTTGGCGTTGGACTTAGATCTTCCCTCAGATTGGCACATAAGACAAAAGAAAGTTTCTTTTTTTTAATTTATTAAAAAAACCCCACAAAGTTAACATGCTTAAAAGCAGGCACATCTTTTGTATCTTGCAGGCAGATAAAATAAAGACATTGTTTAGTATAGCTAATTAAGATACTCACTTCTAAGAACAAAGGCAGAGATAGGATAGTTTCAAAGTCCTTCAGTAGATCCACATTACAAAGTCAGCAGGAATCTCCATTACAAAGAGACACAGGACTGCTGCCAGCAAGGTGGTACGCTAACAGTGAATCGTGAATCGCAGGTTGCAGAGCGTGCTTTCTCAGCCATTCTTAGGATCTTTATTCACAAATCTCACGTGGAACCAGAACCCAGACCCAATCACAATTCTTGATTACATTCAAATTCACCAATGACCAGCTTATGGGCTAATAATTTTAACTTGTGACAGCTGAGCTCATTAAGTTCCCAGAACCTGGATCAAAGGGCTCACCCCTTTCCTCGGATGTTTCACAGATGCACATTCCCAGGTAATTAAAAGACTGAAAACAACACTAGGTGGGTGTGAGTAGCTGGAGCCCCAGGTGTCAAGCCCCCAAATCAAAATAGAGAACTTCCTTCCTAAGATAACAATTTACACATTTGGAGACTGTCGGTCTGCAGGGTTAAAGCAACAGACCTCTTTCCCATAACTCTTGCGGCTTTTTGATTACCCACCATACTCTGCTCCTTTCTTGACCAAAGTTTTAAATCCTTAACTTCACTACAAATGTACAACAATAAACTATCTCAGCGAGTTGACTCAGAGTCAGGACTTTTCATGCCAGACTATTTTGAGTTGGGCGATGGTCTGCGCCTACAGATCTGTACACAGAATCTGGCGACCATCCAGGTCATCTTCTGCTCTTTGCCTAACAGCAAATTTCAAATTTTTGCTTTTGCGGGAGGTCGGTGAACCTCACCAGTAGGGGATCCATGATCTTACTACGTGCCTCTTCATAAAAGGGACATCTAACGAACAAGTCCCCTTCATGGATCACTGCCTTGCTGCGGCGAAGGGGCTTGAATAACTCAGAGAAGCTATGAGCTATGCCGTGCAGGGCCACCCAAGATGGACAGGTCATAGTGGAGAGCTTTGACCAAACGTGATCCACCTGGAGCAGGAACCGGCAAGCCACTCCAGTATTCCTGCCAAGAAAACTCCATGGACAAAGACAACAGGCATATAAAAGTTATGACGCTGGAAGATGAGCCCCTCATGTCGGAAGGCGTCCAACATGCTACTGAGGAAGAGCGGAGGACAAGTACAAGGAGATTCAGAGCTGATGAAGCGGCTGGGCCAAAGCCGAAAGGACGCTCAGTTGCGGATATGAACCTTGGTAAGTTGGATGTGGTCAAAAATGAGATGGCAAGAATAAATATTGACATCCTGGGCATCAGTGAACTAAAATGGACAGGAATGGGCGAATTCAGTTCGGATGACCATCATATCTACTACTGTGGGCAAGAATCCCATAAAAGAAATGGAGTGGCCCTCATAGTCAACAAAAGAGTGGCAAAAGCTGTACTGGGATGCAATCTCAAAAATGATAGAATGATCTCGATACGAATCCAAGGCAGACCTTTTAACATCACAGTAATCCAAGTTTATGCACCAACCACTGGTGCTGAAGAAACTGAAATTGACCAGTTCTATGAAGACTTACAACACCTTATAGAAATGACACCAAAGAAGGATGTTCTTCTCATTATAGGGGATTGGAATGCTAAAGTAGGGAGTCAAGAGATAAAAGGAACAACTGGCAAGTTTGGCCTTGGAGTTCAAAACGAAGCAGGGCAAAGGCTAATAGAGTTCTGTCAAGAGAACAAGCTGGTCATCACAAACACTCTTTTCCAACAACACAAGAGACGACTCTACACATGGGCATCACCAGATGGGCAGCATCAAAATCAGATTGATTATATTCTCTGCAGCCAAAGATGGAGAAGCTCTATACAGTCAGCAAAAACAAGACCTGGAGCTGACTGTGGCTCAGATCATTAGCTTCTTGTAGCAAAATTCAAGCTTAAACTGAAGAAAGTAGGAAAAACCACTGGGCCGGTAAGATACAATCTAAGTCAAATCCCATATGAATACACAGTGGAAGTGAGGAACAGGTTTAAGGATTTAGATTTGCTGGACAGAGTGCCTGAAGAACTATGGATGGAGGCTCGTAACATTATACAGGAGGCAGCAACTAAAACCATCCCAATGAAAAGGAAATGCAAGAAAGCAAAATGGCTGCCCAACGAGGCCTTACAAATAGCGGGGGAGAGAAGGCAAGCAAAATGCGAGGGAGATAGTGAAAGATACAGGAAATTGAATGCAGATTTCCAAAAAATAGCAAGGAGAGACAAGAAGGCCTTCTTAAACGAGCCATGTAAAGAAATAGAGGAAAACAATAGAATGGGAAAAACCAGAGATCTGTTCAAGAAAATTGGAGATATGAAAGGAACATTTTGTACAAAGATTACCATAATAAAAGACAAAAGTGGAAAGGACCTAACAGAAGCAGAAGACATCAAGAAGAGGTTGCAAGAATACACAGAGGAACTATACCAGAAAGAAATGGATGTCTCGTATACCCCAGGTAGTGTGGTTGCTGACCTTGAGCCAGATATCCTGGAGAGTGAAGTCAAATGGGTCTTAGAAAGCACTGCTAATAACAAGGCCAGTGGAAGTGATGATATTCCAGCTGAACTATTTAAAATTTTAAAAGATGATGCTGTTAAGGTGCTACACTGAATATGCCAGCAAATTTGGAAAACTCAGCAGTGGCCAGAAGATTGGAGATCAGTCTACATCCCAATCCCAAAGAAGGGCAATGCCAAAGAATGCTCCAACTACCGCACAACTGCACTCATTTCACACGCTAGCAAGGTTATGCTAAAATTCTATTTTTTTATAAGATATTTATTGAGATTTTTTAAAGTATTACAATAAAATAAAAAAATAGCAAAAATACAAAATAAAAATAATTAAAAACACACAAATTTTCCATTGCTTATTTTCCTTTAGCTTGTTTCCCAGACCTCCTCATGCCTCCCTTTTTTGTATTCCACCTCAAATTGTTGGTTCAGCAAATCCTTACCATTATGTTTTTACCTATTTATAACCCTTTTTTTCATATTCTCTTAAAGCATTACAGCTGGAAACCACTTAATTTCTATCCAACATCATTCTAACATTCATTAATTTTACAATATTTCTGTAGATAGTCTTTAAATTTCTTCCAATCTTCTTCCACCGACTCTTCTCCCTGGTCTCAGATTCTGCCAGTCATTTCTGCCAATCCCATATAGTCCATCACCTTCATCTGCCATTCTTCCAAAGTGGGTAAATCTTGTGTCTTCCAATACTTTGCAATAAGTATTCTTGCTGCTGTTGTAGCGTACATAAAAAAAGTTCTGTCCTTCTTTGGCACCAATTGGCCGACAATGCCCAGAAGGAAGGCCTCTGGTTTCTTCAGGAAGGTATATTTAAATACCTTTTTCATTTCATTATATATCATCTCCCAGAAAGCCTTGATTGTTGGGCACGTCCACCAAAGGTGAAAGAATGTACCTTCAGTCTCTTTACATTTCCAACATTTATTATCGGGCAAATGATATATTTTTGCAAGCTTGACTGGGGTCATGTACCACCTGTATATCATTTTCATAATATTCTCTCTTAAGGCATTACATGCCGTAAATTTCATACCTGTGGTCCACAAATGTTCCCAGTCAGCAAACATAATGTTATGTCCAACATCTTGTGTCCATTTAATCATAGCAGATTTCACCGTTTCATCTTGTGTATTCCATTTCAACAGCAAGTTATACATCCTTGACAAAATCTTAGTTTTGGGTTCTAACAGTTCTGTTTCTAATTTTAATTTTCCACCTGGAAGCCAATTTTCTTGTCCAAATTATATGCCTCCATTATCTGATAATAATGAAGCCAATCTCGCACTTTGTTTTTTAGTTTCTCAAAACTCTGCAGTTTTAGTCTATCTCCCTCTTGTTCCAAAATTTCCCAATATTTCGGCCATTTGGCCTCCATATTGAGCTTTTTCTGGGCTTTTGCTTCCAATGGTGACAGCCACCTTGGGGTTTTATTTTCCAATAAATCCTTATATCTTATCCAAACATTGAACAAAGCTTTCCTGACAATATGGTTCTTAAATGCTTTATGTGCTTTAACCTTGTCGTACCACAAATATGCATGCCACCCGAAGACATTGTTAAAACCTTCTAAATCCAAAATGTCTGTGTTCTCAAGAAGCAGCCAGTCTTTCAACCAGCAGAATGCTGCTGATTCATAGTAAAGTTTAAAGTCTGGCAGGGCAAATCCACCCCTTTCCTTTGCATCAGTTAATATCTTGAATTTTATTCTGGGCTTCTTGCCCTGCCAGACAAATCTAGATATATCTTTCTGCCACTTCTTGAAACAATCCATCTTGTCCACAATTTGCAGTGTTTGAAACAAAAACAGCATTCTAGGCAATACATTCATTTTTATAGCTGCAATTCGACCCAACAAGGAAAGCTTCAAATTTGACCAAATTTCTAAGTCTTTTTTCACTTCCGTCCAACATTTTTCATAATTATCTTTAAATAAGTTCCCATTTTTTGCTGTCATGTTAATCCCCAAGTATTTCACTTTCTTGACCACATTCAGACCTGTCTCATTCTGAAACCTCTCTCTTTCAATCGGTGTTACCGTACTTTTCGCACCATTACACTCAGTTTTTTTCACCTAAAAGGTAAAGGGAAATGTGTGTGCGTGTTATGGAGCGAATGCAGGCAGGAGGAACCGCTCTTGCTGGCTGTTCGGCAGCCTGTCTTCCTCCGCTTGGCTGGCTGAGAAGCCGGCAACAGCTGAGCAACAGCTGAGTGTCGGGAGACAGCCTCTCTTTCTCCTGTGTGCCTCCTCTATGGTTTTTTGGCGAGGTGGGAGAAGGGAGGCAGCTGGGAAGCCAGCAAGAGCTGCATGCAGTGTGTAAAAGCCAAGGTAGGGAAAGGGAGACAGCCTCTCTTCCTCCTGTCTGCCTGCTCTATGGCTCTCCCTTACACAAATGTAAGCGGCTCTTACTCTGCTTTCTTTACAATGAGCCAGAAGGAGGGACAAAGAGGGCATCCCCTTCCGTCCCTCCCCCAGCACCTCACCGGTAAATTCAAACAAAGCGGCTTACAAGGCTCGTGTCCCTGAGTCTCCTCCTCCTCTTTTTGCTCCGGTTCGAGGCAAGGCAGCTCCACAAATGTGAGTTCCCCCTCTCTCTTCCTTCCCTCCCTCCCTCCCTCTTCCAACTTCAAAAAATATTGGGGGGACAGCCAGGTAAGCCCCACTCACATACCACAATGGGGGATGGGGGATGACTCCCTCAAATATTTAATGGGGGGGGTGAAGGCACCTAGGCCTATAGGAGTCGGCTGCTTTGCCTAGGACAAGTGTGAGCTCCCCCCCCCCCTCTTCCTTCATCACTGTATTGGAGATATCATACATTACTGACAGTTCCTTCATTCACGTGGTTACAAAACACGGATCCACATGGATCCTCAGGATTTTTGCACTGGGTCACCCCAAATTCACCATCAGATCACATAGTATGTCCATGGCTACAGCATGCACCAAAAAAATCACGGACCCACTGTTGCCTGGGGCCGCAGTGGTGCAAAAACGTGGTTACAAAGTACGGATCCACGTGGATCCTCAGGATTTTTGCATTGGGCTACCCCAAACTCACCATCAGATCACATGTCTGTGGCCACAGCATGAACCACAAAAATCATACATCCACTGTTTCGTTTAGAATATTTTTTTTCTTGTTTTCCTCCTCTAAAAACTATGTGCGTGTTATGGTTGGGAGCGTGTTATAGAGCGAAAAATACGGTAAATTTTTCTCTAAAACCGGGGGGCCACTAGGTGGCGCATCGGAAGATGGCTGACAATAACATCTCTCCGACCCACACGAGGTAATTTGGAGGCTATGATGGGGGTAATTAGCCTCCTTAACCCCCCCAGGATTATGGGGGGGACGGCCCTTGCCTGCTGTGCCCTATACCACCCCCGAATTTGTGGGGGTGGGGGCACTAGGCACAAAGCCCTCCTGTGGGACTCCGGCACTCCTGGACGCCGTCCCTGATCCGCGCCTCTAGTTTGCAAGAATCTTCAAAAGAAACAATTTGGACGAGATAAATTGCACATACTTCAAGGAAAAAGGGGGATTAAAGACTGCTGACAGAAGAGATCTCTGATAACAAGGCAAGAACAAAATATGAGAAGATACGTCAAGATACGGTATTGCAAATGACTGAGGGGGGAGGGGAAAAAAAACTTTTCTTTCCTCTTCATGTGATTAACAAGAATCCCCTCCCCTAATGAGTTAGAACTTTAAGGACTTAAGCTGTGATTTAAGGCTGTGTGGAGATAAACTTTCGAACCAAAGCAATGTTTCAAGACGAAGCTGGAAAGTTAAGAGTTTTGGAATGACGCAGTTAAAAATGCCGTCGCCATCTTGGGAGGCATTGTTGGAGCTCTTGGGTCTGGGAGGAGAAAGAGAGAAATAGAGCTGTTTACATATCGTGGATTAACTTCTCTGTGGGACTTAAGAGCGAAAAATGCCTGATTTATGATGGAAAGAGTGATGTTATCTACGAAGGAGATATATGGAAACCATCTGGACTTAGATTGGAAGAACGGGAAATTCACACAGGATTTATATTTGCTTATCGGCTTAAGGAGACTAACAGAAGAGATCGTAAAAGAAAAAGAGAAATTATATGAACAAGATATGATGTGGAAACACCAAGATAAGACTGGATAGAATTATGAGCTTTGTCTGGACTGATTGGGACTGATTTGGACACTAACGCAGTAATAAGAAGATGATTTGAATCCCCCTTTGGATCTTGCAGTATGGGTTCCCCCAACAAAATTTAAAAATTTGGCTTTGTAATTTGGAATTTATGTGATGTGATTTAATTTGATGTGATTGGCCAGTTAATAAAAATTATTAAAAAAAAAAAATTTTTTTTCTCTAAAACCTTAGTTTTTGACTTGTTCAGTTTAAATCCTGCCACTTGACCAAATTCTTGAATTAGTTCTAAAACCCTTTTAGTACCAGATTCTGGCTCCTGTAACGTCAGTACTAAATCATCTGCAAATGCTCTCAATTTGTACTGTTTGGCTCCGACCTGTATACCTTTAACCAACCGGTCCCTTCTAATCATATTCAGCAGAACCTCCAGGACCGATATAAAAAGCAGTGGGGAGATTGGGCACCCCTGTCGTGTCCCTTTTTCTATCTTAAATTCTTCCGTCACCACATTATTTACAATTAATTTAGCCTTTTGTTCAGAATATATTGCACCTATATATTGCAAAGCCTTTGACTGTGTCGATCACAGCAAACTATGGCAAGTTCTTAAAGAAATGGGAGTGCCTGATCAACCTCATCTGTCTCCTGAGAAATCTCTATGTGGGACAAGAAGCTACAGTTAGAACTGGATATGGAACAACTGATTGGTTCAAAATTGGGAAAGGAGTACGGCAAGGCTGTATATTGTCTCCCTGCTTATTTAACTTATATGCAGAATGCATCATGCGAAAGGCTGGGCTGGATGAATCCCAAGCCAGAATTAAGATCGCCGGAAGAAATATAAACAACCTCAGATATGCAGATGACACAACCTTGATGGCAGAAAGTGAAGAGGAATTAAAGAACCTTTTAATGAGGGTGAAAGAGGAGAGCGCAAAATATGGTCTGAAGCTCAACATCAAAAAAAACGAAGATCATGGCCACTGGGCCCATCACCTCCTGGCAAATAGAAGGGGAAGAAATGGAGGCAGTGAGAGATTTTACTTTCTTGGGCTCCATGATCACTGCAGATGGTCACAGCAGTCACGAAATTAAAAGACGTCTGCTCCTTGGGAGAAAGGCGATGGTAAACCTAGACAGCATCTTAAAAAGCAGAGACATCACCTTGCCAACAAAGGTCCGTATAGTTAAAGCCATGGTTTTCCCAGTAGTGATGTATGGAAGTGAGAGCTGGACCATAAAGAAGGCTGATCGCCGAAGAATTGATGCTTTTGAATTATGGTGCTGGAGGAGACTCTTGAGAGTCCCATGGACTGCAAGAAGATCAAATGCATCCATTCTTAAGGAAATCAGCCCTGAGTGCTCATTGGAAGGACAGATCGTGAAGCTGAGCCTCCAATACTTTGGCCACCTCATGAGAAGAGAAGACTCCCTGGAAAAGACCCTGATGATGGGAAAGATGGAGGGCACAAGGCGAAGGGGATGACAGAGGACGAAATGGCTGGACAGTGTTCTTGAAGCTACAAACATGAGTCTGACCAAACTGCGGGAGGCAGTGGAAGATAGGAGTGCCTGGCGTGCTCTGGTCCATGGGGCCACGAAGAGTCGGACACGACTAAACAACTAAACAACAACAACAAAGAACTAGTGTTCTGGGCTTCCTATCTCTCCCAATGGACAGGTGCAAAGTCTCTGAGCATACCCTTCTAAAGGCTCCATCCAGGACCGGCGAGGGAAAAGCCGTGCTTCTGGCGAGTGTAAAGGCCCTTCTTGCATCCCTAGATACAAGAAAGGAGAGATATGCTGCCGGTGCGGCTATATATTTCTCGATTTCTCCAATTCTATAGTCGGGGCACCTTGCACAGTCCTGCTGTCTCTTGGTGTCTAATATACTTTGCCTGACCATAGCTTTTGCCTGGCCCAAGCCCAGACTTAGAAGGGCTTGAGGGGTAAAATCCAGTTTCCGGAGGGTGTTCAGGACTGCAGTCTGCCAGCCCGACTGGAATTGGTCACAGAGGATCAAAGGGGCTATCCCTCGGGGGAGCAGATTCAATGTCAGCCATTTGTAGATTGATGTTAGGCAGATGCTAGCCTCCACTCTCATCATCCCTGTTTCCAATCTAATCCATGCATCTGGGGACTTGGAGGAGAGCTCTAAGAAGTCTAGATCGAACTCTCTCAAGGGGGGAGAAAGCAGAGGAAGGCGGACCCAAAAAGGAACCATGCAGGAGTTGCGCCAAAGTTTTGGCCTTGTATCATTTTAGAGCTGCGGGGACGAAGAAGCCCCCTTGTGCTCTGAAGAATTTAAGGATACAATTTGCAGTTTCCCCCGCTGAACTCCCGATGGAGTTTATGTGTAGTTTGTTGGTTCCTGAGGCCTGTACCACCATTCTTAGATACTTGTAGTTTGTGACTTGTTCTAATTTATGGCCTTGGAGTTCCCAGCTTCTAAGCTTTGGTTTTCCCCCAAAAGCGAGTATCTTGGTCTTTTGATAGTTGATTTTGAGACATTCAGATTCACAGTATGCTGCGAGCTTTCTTAGTGCTCTTTTGAGTCTAATGGGGGTTCTAGATAGAATTACCGCATCATCGGCATCTGGAACCTAGATTAATGGTATCACCAAGTTAGGCAAAGAGCTATCCAAAGTCAAAGAAAGGGTTGAGCTTTGCCCAAGTTTTTGGAAGGGGAGAAGGAATGCCAAAAAGGGAAATTCAGTGTCCTATAGTGAAGTCGGTTGAATATTATTTTGAACAGAGGATTCCTTCTGATTTATGTACATGTGAATCTGGAAGAGACTTCATTTCTATTTATACATGCTGGATGTTATCTTTGTACTATAGTTTGGAAGGGAAAAACAGAAGAAGAAAAGAAAGTGTGAGTGGCTGGCCCAGTTCAGGGGAAGGGGGTACTGGGTGGAGCTGGTTTTTCTGCAGAGCTGAGGCAGGGAGCCCTGCTGCCCACCTGTCCACAGAGTCCATCACAGGAAAGGGCTGCTCCCAGGTGCAGGCGAGGGAGAGACAGGGGCCCTGGCGGAGCTCTGCTCCTGGAGGAAGGACGGATGAGAAACAACGCCATGGGCTCTGCTGAGACAGGCCATCTCCCTCAGGTCTCCTCTCCCCCAACTGTCATCTGGCGGCAGCCATTTCAGCAGGCTGCCTCAGTGGGAGAGATGACAACAGCATTCTAGACACTGGGGCCTGAGCTTGTGAGTTGTCTTTTCCTCTGCCCTCCTTGCCCCCTTTCCTTGTGTGTTCTGTTGGTCGGATTGTTTCTTACAATAGAAGTCTGCCATTAGGGAGTTTCTTGCATTTGATTTCATGGAAGGCTCTCTTGGAGCCTTTTTGGCTTAAGAGAGGGGTACAAATGCTCAAAATAATAATAATAATAATAATAATAATAATAATAATAATAATAATAATAATAGATTTATACCCCGCCCTCCCCAGCCAAGACCGGGCTCAGGGTGGCTAACAACCAATAATAAAAAAGTTGATTAAAATACAATTTAAAAGATTAAGATACAACATTAAAACATTAGGATGCAGCCTCTTCACAGGAGGAGAAAGGAAAAAGAAAGAGGGGGAGGGAATCAAACTGATTCTAAGCCAAAGGTCAGGTGGAACAACTCTGTCTTACAGGCCCTGCGGAAAGAGATCAGATCCTGCAGGGCCCTGGTCTCATGACACAGAGCGTTCCACCAGGCCGGAGCCAGTGTTGAGAAGGCCCTGGCTCTGGTTGAGGCTAATCTAACTTCCTTAGGGCCCGGGACCTCTAGGGTGTTGCTATATATGGACCTTAAGGTCCTCCGTGGGGCATACCGGGAGAGGCGGTCCCGTAGGTACGAGGGTATGAGGCTGTGAAGGGCTTTAAAGGTCAAAACCAGCACCTTCAGTCTGACCCTGTACTCCACTGGGAGCCAGTGCCACTGGAAAAGCACTGGGTGAATATGCTCCCATGGCAGAGACCCCGTGAGGAGCCTCGCTGCAGCATTCTGCACCCGCTGGAGTTTCTGGGACAGCTTCAAGGGCAGCCCCACGTAGAGCAAATTACAGTAGTCAAGCCTGGAGATGACCATCGCATGGATCACTGTGGCCAGGTTGGGGCGGGAAAGGTAAGGGACCAACTGCTTGATGAGGCGAAGGTGGAAAAATGTCGCCTTGGCTGTTGTAACCTGCGCCTCCATGGAAAGGGAGGTGTCAAGGATTACACCCAAACTCTTAACGGAAGGCTTAAAAGAATAGAAGGATGAATAAGGTCTCTAAGGAAATGGAGGCCAGAGATTTTCAGTTTGTTTCCCAACCTACCTCGTCTGTGCTTTCCTGATCAACACAAAAACATGAATGGGTCTGATCCATTCTTCACATTCTGACGTTCCTGTTTCTCTTTTCTCTTTTCTTGTGGACAGGGAATTGATTTTGATGAAGATCAAATACCAGAAATCAGCCTGGAAGATGGGGAGGATCTTTCTCCAAGGTAATCCTGTGCTAATCCCCTCCCCCATAATCAACTGCTTTTAAAAAACAACCCGGTCCATTTCAATGGTGGTGGCGCTTGGGGTCTGTGAAGGATGGGAGGCAATAAACCCTTTTGACAAAAGTGCTACTCCTCTCTCCCCTCAGCATCCGAACCACAGCTTCTCTGGATGCGGCTGATCTTCTTCCTGAAAGCGACAGCAGGGACCAGCTGAAGAACAGACTTACGGAAGTCGTCGCAACGATGAAGAGTGGGAAGATCCGAAGGAAGGCGCTCCGAGATCTTTCCGCCCTCCTGCAGAAGATCCAGGAATCTGTGAGTTGCGTGGCGAGTTCCCGCCTCCCCCACGGAAATAAAGACACAGGACACCAGTATTTTAGGTTAATGGGCAAAATTAGGCCACAACTTTATTGATTACAGGAATTGAGCGGTATTGGCTTAGGCATTGGTCCTATCGACTAACCGGCTTCAGCCTGATTGCTAGAAGACCGGCAAGGATTAACCACCAGTAGGGGGAGTCTTGCTGATGTACATCAACTAGGAGCTCCCCCGGGGTCACCACTCGGGGGCGTGCCTTGGGCCCTGGCCTCCATAGGCTTCGGATGGGGCCACGCCCCCCGGAATCATTTACCGGACTACCCTTCAATATGTGGGGCAGGCGATGGCACTTCCTCCCCTCTTCCAACGGCAGAACAATACCAATGCCTAACCGCCAATGCCGAGGAAGTTGTGATGATTTGCTACGAGGTAGGCAAAAAACCAAATGGCTGGTGCCAATTTGCCAAGTGGGAAAAATTCCTACCAGGCCCCTTGACGGCGACGAACCGAAGTCCATATCAATGTCAAAGAGCCAAACCTAAAGGGTGGGAGGGTGGGAAAACCGGAGCTGCTGGGGCGCTGGGAGAAAAAGGGAATTCCTCAGGCGCGCCGGCCCTAAATAGCGCTGGTGATGGGTTGTTTCTCTTATCAGTCCCTTCTCTGGGTTTCTTCTCAGCCATCGGTAGCGGTTCCTGCATGCTCCTTTGGCCAACTGGTGGCGATTTCCTGCCTTTGTGCATTGGATCCGGACCCGGAGAGCAGGCAGCGGGCAGCAGAGGCTCTCTGCCATCTTCTGCCCATCCTGCGGCGCAACGAAGGTAAGACTGGAAGAATGCATCCCAGCATGGGGTGGGGGTGAGCAAGACCCAAACTAACCCTTTGGCTTTCCTTTGCAGAGATGCTGGCACGAACGTCATGGAACCAAACACTTATCACCAGAGCTGAGAAGGTCCTCAAATCCACCGGAGGACCGGTTCCTGAATTGTTCGTGAATAATTGTTACCATCTTGCCAGGGTAAGTCGCTGTCTCTCAAGCCACATGTTCTGGGTTCCGCAGAGGCTTTCTGCTCCCCAGCCCTGCCCTGCGGGCATCTCTGACCTTCCTCTCTTGCTTCAGGTCTTTGGTGCCTTTCTCCCTGCGGAGCAGCTCTTGGAGGCCATGTGCTTCCTGGCCAGAGACCTGGTTGTCGAGAGCAGCTTCAACCCACTGGATATCTCCCACTTACTGCAAGAATTCCTCAAGCAGTTTGGCGGCACAAAAGTGAAGGTAAGGCATCTGCAAAGGTAGGAGAGAAGAAGATTCTCTGCTTTGGTGTAGGGGAGGCCACCTCATGCCATTGGGTGGCCAGGACACATGTTAGTTGAGAGGGGTCTGGCAATGTCAGGAGAAGAACCTCAGCCAAGGGACCTGAGAAACATGGGTTCAGGGATGGGGAATCCTCCTCCTTCTGGGAGCAGACTGGGTTGCTTCTTCTCTTGGTCCACAATGGATAGGGGAACTGGCGCCCTGGAGCTGCCTGGGTTCAGTACTTCCAAGGACCATGAGTGGTACCTTGGAAGGAAGATGGCTGTGGTGGCACAGGTCAAAAGTTCCTCTTTCAATGAGGGATGGAGGGATCCGCCTGCAGACAGCCCCGCTTCCTTGTACTCTCCAAGCAACACTCTCCTTTTCTCTGACAGGTGAAGGTGCTGCTGGAGGGCTTCTATAAGATCAGCCAGGGGCCTGCAGTGCAAGGCAGAAGCATGGCCGTCTTCGCTTTGTCCATCTTGTCGCACCACCACCTGGCGACAGTGGTTGAATATCTCCTCCAGTTTCCTTTCAGGTATGGAGCCCTCCAGGTTCTACTGGGCTAAGGGGGAGGTTGGCAAGCTGCAGGGCTTGCTCAGAAAGCCCTTGCTGCCATTTCCTCTCTCTGGAGCATGGCAGCAAGCAGAAGACTTGAATCTGACCATTGCTCTTGTTTTTGCATTCACAGAGACTGCGAGAGAGTGTGGAAGGAGGTTTTAGCATCGGCCGACCCAGAACAACTGATCCATCTCACGGCCGAGCAGCTTTACGAAAGCCCCTTGGCAGAATCTGCCACCGAAGTGGTAAGGACCTACCACCTGCTTTCTGGCTTCCTTCTTCCCAGGGTAATATCTAGGGATTCCTGTATTCTGCAGAAAAGCAGGGAAAGTGACTTGCACCTCTCTCTCTTCCAGCAACATCTCACCAGCCTGTTGCACGCCATCCTCAGGATGGAGGACTACAAGGCAGCTGTGCGCCAGAACTTCCCACAGCTGCTCATCGCTCTCCTGGGGATGGTTATGAACTTCCACTACGACCAGGAATTCCTCGGGTGAGTAGTGTGTTGCAAAGGGACCAATGGAGTCTTTTCCCCTTCAGCCTTGGGGGGTTTCCAGTCCAGCTTGGTTTTGCAAGGGAGGCTCTCCTTCAGGCGGCTGCTAGGGAGGGAAAGATGGGGAAGGAATTTGAGTGTGTGGCAATGACCCTTCTGGTAAAACTGGCCTTGTTTTTGTTGCAGAGGGGCTAAGGAAGTTCTGCACCTCCTTCTTGGCACCACTGGAGAGCAAGTGGAGGCGGCCATCGTTGACCAACTTTTCTGCCGGGAGACTTTCAGCCAGGGGTTGTCTGCCATGGTGAGGTAAGAGGAAGAACGCGGTGACCTTCCCCAGTGGTCTGGCAAATGGAGCTGAAGGCACGGGATCGGACTGTGCCCCTGTTTGCTTCCTGCGGTGTCTTTCCCTTCCTTACTGAGATCTCCTTCTCCATTTCAGAGCTGTCGGAAAGCGACACTGGTGGATCCCTCCCATGGTGGAAAGCATCATCGCTGCTCTCAAGGACCAGGATTTTGCCGGAATGCCACAAGTCGCGGCAGCTATCTACATCGAGGTGAGGGGGACTGACGCGGGAGGAAATGGGTGCAGCAAGGAGGCCCTGGCTTGGTTTCTGCCGAGTGTTGGGCTGCTTTGAGCCTACGGACTGTTGCCTGTTTTAGTGCTCCTCAGAGCAGACCCACTGGATTTGATGTACATGACAAACTTTGGTCCATCCACTTCAGTGGGTTTGCTCTGTGCAGAATTGCAAATGGTGGGTAAAAGGAGAACCTGCCTCAGCCGCTCATCCCTGAAGAGTTTCTTTCTCTTTGGGCCTCTTTAGCTGCTCAGCTGCCGTCTGGAGGTCTATCCCTGTGAAGATACACTGGAGCAGCTCCTCAACTGGCTGGCACACGACCACCTGCAAGTCCGGAAGCTCAGCATCAGAGGAATATCCCTGCTTCTGGACTCTGACATGGCAAGTGATGCTCAGAGGGAGGGAGGGAGGGGGGTACAGATCTTGATTCTAATCATGGTCCAGCACTCTTTTGCTGGCACAATACTGAAAGGCCTGTGCTAAAAGGCCTTTCAGACCTTTGAAAAGATTGTCTCTTTTGTGTAGGACCCTTCGCTTCTGCGGCTGTTGCTGCTGGATTCCCTCCCTTCTGCAGAAGCTGATGTCCTCCCAGAGTTGATAGAGCTAGTAGACCAAGCCTACCATTCCAGGGAGCTGGGAGAGGAAGACCTGAAGATGCTGGCGGCAACCTACTGCGGTCTGGCTGCCCATGTGAGTATGAGGGGAAACATGACACCCCACCCGGTGGAGGAGGAATGCTTTGGAAGAGGAAGGGTGGGGTTTAGACTGGCATGCAGCGGAGATGTTCTGGCTTCAGGAGGGTGTTCCTCTGGAACACCTTCTCTTGGAAGCCTGCCTGGAAAACGCAGGGAGAGAGTCACCCCTGCCCCCAGTCTCCCCCAGGAGGAGGATAGGGGGCTGAGCAGCCTCAAAACACCCCAGTGGGCAGGAGAAAGGAAAGTGAGCTGATGAGAAATACAACCTCTGATATTTTCTGCCTACAGGAGGAAGCCTCCGTCCGGACATCAGCCATCCAACATCTGGGGCTGCTTCGGGGCTGGGTGAGAGACCAAAGGCTTCCCATAATAACAACAACAACAGAAGAAGAAGCCATTCACGAACTGGTTGTGGTCCTCATCCACCTCGAAGACGAGGACGAGGTGGCCAAGGTGAGGGCCAAAGAGGTGGACTTACACAGTAGGAGGGAGGGATTGTTCTCAGGAGCTTCCGAGACTATGTGCCGCAATTTGTAACCCTCTTCTCTTCTTGTGTTGCAGGCTGCAAGGAGGGCTCTTTCCCATCTAGCCCCACAAGTGAAGTGGTGGGCTCATCCCAACAAATTTAGCCTCCACTTTGCTCTCCACCAGGCTGCCAAGCATCTGGTAAGGTCCCTCTGCTTCGTTGGCACCTTTGCCCAGGCATGTCTTTGGCAGTGCAAGGCTCTTCTGCCGTGCTCTCAAGCCTCTCTGATGCCACTTCTCCTTTGTCTTTGCCCACAGAGCAAGACCTTCAGCAAGGACACCCTTCGGAGTGCTGCCTTAACATGTACGAAGCCATCCGCCAACAGGCTGCCATCAGTCTCCAGGGTGGCAGCTCTGTTTCTGGGTAAGTCAAGCAACGTTCTTCCCTGGTAGGGATGGACAGAAACGTCTTGGTAACGATGGCAGGGAGGATGGGCATGTCCCCAGGCCACCTGCTAGGTAGGCCTCCATCTGCGCCCAGATCTTGCTCTGAGTGCTCCGTGAGGGTGGAGGCCTCGGAGCATACCTGTCCTCCTGCCGAGCTGCTTCTGTCTCCGCTTGCTTTGCACTGAGATGACGTCCCTTTTCTTGCCCTCTCTCTCTCTCTAGGTCATCTGGCTTTCCGGGATGCCAGTTTCATCCACGATCAAGACATGGCATCCTACGGAACATGTGAGTGAGACGTACGGAGGGCAGGGAGGGATGCTTCTGCTGAGAAAGGTCTTCAGGGGAAGGCAAATTCCCAGATGTATGTTCAGACAGAGGTGCCACAAGATGAACATGCAAAGAGAATTGGAATGTGACTTCACTGCTCTCTTGAGAGCCAGTGTGGTGTAGTGGTTAAGAGCGGTAGTCATGTAATCTGGGGAACCGGGTTCGCGTCTCTGCTCCTCCACCTGCAGCTGCTGGGTGACCTTGGGCCAGTCACACTTCTTTGAAGTCTCTCAGCCCCACTCACCTCACAGAGTGTTTGTTGTGGGGGAGGAAGGGAAAGGAGATTGTTAGCCGCTTTGAGACTCCTGAAGGGGAGTGAAAGGCGGGATATCAAATCCAAACTCTTCTTCTTCTTCTTCTTCTTCTTCTTCTCTCACACACAAACACACCTGATGGCTGTTTTCATATTGTTGATGGATGGCTCTTTTCCTGTGTATCTCCGCCTTGCTCAACCTTTCTCCCTTGCCACTCAGGGCTGGAAGAGATGCAGCAGCACGAGGAAGAAGGGCTCAGGCAGACAGGGAGGAGCTGCCTGAACATCATGCAGCGGGCCTATAAACATCAGAAGAAAGGCAGGGTCCAGCGCTTTTTGAGGAGGCTGCTCCACTGCATTCACAGGGAACCTTACCCGCAGGACTTCCTGAGCTGCATGCCAGGTGAGTGAGGCATCTGGTGGGCTATTGGGACATCTGGTGGGCTGTTTGGAGGTGACGTTTCTCAAGGAGCCCCTTTCTCCTCCTGACAGAACATCCGCAGCAGCGGCAGGCCAAGGCAACATAACATCAGAGTTGTGCTGCAGAGATACCATCTTCTGCTCTCCGCGGGATCCAGTCTGGACCAGCGCCAGGAACATCAACGCCATCAGGATGGACCAAGAGGAGTGGTGCTGGCCTCACGACCCTCCGTACACAGCGGTAGGAAACCTTTTTGTTGTTGTTGTGTTCCTTGTTGATGCTGTTTTTGATTGTTGATTTTATTGATTTTGAATCTCAGGGTGGTTCACAACACCAAGTATACGAAGCACAAAATACATAATAAGAATAATCACTGCACAAAATTCATAATAAAAATATCAGAACATAATATAAATTAAAATAATAAAAACATACTAAAAATAGCCACAAGACTAATGTTTGCACACTAATAAACAATACAAGAGCCCTGAAACAGCACTCCAGCCCACAAATACAAAATCTAAATCAGCACAACACATTTAACAATCATTTTAAACAACCCCACCTTCTTGAAGAAAGCTGATATATTAGATTTAGAAGGTTGGAATACGAGGTTTGGATGGCACGCCTACCTAACATACAACAAAGTGGCAGTGCATAAGGACTTTTTAAATCATATAGTCAGAATTTCATTATACAAGGTCTGGGATAAGTACTACAGACAATTAGAGCCCAAAATACCCTGGTGGGTATCCCCAGTGGAGATGATAACGGTAAAAAAGACAAACATGGACACAAATTGGGCAATTTAGCAACAATTAATAAAGGTAGAACAGGGCCAATTAAAAATCAAATTGTATGAAGAAATTAAACAGTATTGTAACGGCTGGATTCACTATCACCTAATAGTGCATATATTTAATCAGGATAAGAAAACTGCTTTTGGAGAAAAGAAGATTGGTTTTGGAGAAAAGAAGTCATTCTTACAAAAGGAATTAGTACAAATTAATAAAAAGACCCTATCTAGGATGTATGATCTACTCTTGGAATGGGAACTCAAGGATGAGATGCTAAAGGACGTTATGATAAAGTGGGCGCAGGATTTTGGCCACAACATAATGTTAGCTGTGGAAATTTGACATCAAGTTCACAGCATGTTATACAATAAGGGAGAATCTAATGAAAATGATCTACCGATGGTACCTAACCCCTGCCCCGAGGAATCGGCAAAAATCTATAAGCAAAAAAACAATGTGTGCTGGAGATGTAACACCGAGATAGGAACAATGTACCATATATGGTGGGGTGTAAGGAGATAAAAAGCTTTTGGAACAAGTTCATGAAGAAATCATTAAGATTTTTAAAAAATCATTCAACAAGATGCAAGCATATAATCTTGATTCTTAAGATTTTTAGGCACTTCTAGCCTTAACAATTTAAGCATTATTAGGATACATGGTTATACATAAAACTCTTCCAGGTGGCCTTGCCACATTCCCCTCTTTCAAGCTTAGAAACAAGACACAGTTGTTTCTCCAGCTTGACTCTCATGTTGAACAACTGTGTCTCTCAAGGGGATCTCTTCAGGGGGTATTTCACGAATTAGTTGAGCGTACTCATGCTCTTCTTCTGGCAGAGGGGGCGGGGCTCGGTATATGGCCATGATGTGGGTTTCAGTGAGATTCTTAATGCTTCGGGCCACCATTCCTCTGACTAGAGATATGCAGCAAGGGGTGATGCAAAGAAGTATTAGGAAGACGAATCCTCCTACTGCAATGGCGGCCAAAAGGCTATGTAACCATCCTACTCCTGGGACCCAAGACCACATCCATTCCCAAGGATTCTGACTGGGTTGGTTATCATTTATAAGGGCCTGTAATTTTGGCAACTCGTCCTCAATAGTGTTGTTGAAGTCATGAAACTTCACTCTGCATTTGCCTTCCGGCACTATTTTACAAAAACCTCCTGATTTGGCGAGAAGATAGTCAAGAACAAGTCTATTAGCTGCTGCTATCTGGTTCAAATCCTCAATCTCAGACTGCAACTGTCAGAGGATATGTGTAGCGGCATTGATGGTTTTCTCCAACCTGCATGTTAGGGCAAATAGTGCTTCACGGTTTTGTTCAGCCACAACTCCCGGATGTATGCCGATGGTGAGGATGCTCACGAAGCCTCCACCAACAGCACCCACAGAGCGGGCCGGGAAAATCTCATCCCTGCACTGTTCCCCTTGGACTTCTCTCCTCTTTCTGTTTCTAAGAGAGGGTAGAGGAGGAAAAGCCTCCACAGTCACAGGGAAAGTAAAGGCACCTATTCCCACACACTGATAATCACCAGGGTGGTAATTAGTGGCTAGTCCATTATACAAGAACCAAAGATTGGGGTCCTTGATCAGCCAGCCAGAGCAGATGGATCCCTGTCCAGTGAAGTTGACTGGGAAAGTATGGGTACAGATCTGAGGAGGTGGTGTTGCTTTGGTAAGAGGCGTTGAAGGAACCCCACAACCAAAACTTAGCAGTGCACTGTGTGTAATTTCCCAGCCAACCTTTATGTTGGTGGTGCTGGACATTCGGCCAATCTTTCCATTTGGTGTTCCATGATCCAGAGGCATAACAACAAAAGCACAAGCCCTGGGTGGTTCTGGAGAACTGGAAATATCGGTAGGAGGTATCATTCATTTCAGAAGGAGGTGTCGCGAAAAGGCCACTATGATTATACAGTAGGCCTGCCAAGACAATGTCAAGGTCCCTGATTAGTCCTGGGATATGTCAGCTACCTTTCTAGGGTGTTCATAATAAAGGGTGACATTTTCGCCATATATTTAAACATCTGCTTAGCATGCTTTACAAAAACATTTTATTTTGTCATTGGTCCCCTCAAGGTCAAGATGCACATCAGGGTTAACATCAACTTCATCATGATCAAGGAACTCCATGGGTTCAAGGAGCCCAAGGATATCAACAATTCCTCGTGGGTAGTCTTTCCGAAGAAATACTTCCTGTATACGTAAAAGAAGATAAGGAGAACAGTTATTATTACTGTAAGAAGAACTGGAGGTAACCAAGACCAGAGCATACCTGGAGAGTGAGCCAACCCTCCGTTCAGCTGCACCCAGTAGAGCCTCTTAGTGGTTCCCGGGTTCTGGTTGAACTGGAGTGGTCAATTCACACTGTATACACTCTCCTATTGCTACTCAAAAAGGGTTTGGGTGGGGGGAGGAAAGAAGGCTACTGTGACCAGTATGGTGGGAGGAAGTACACCTTGGGGTGGTGGGTGAGAGAACCCGACAACAGTTCTTTTAGGTTCTCCGGGCATTTACCTCCTATGATAGGTTGGTCTCGGCCAAAACCCTTCTAAGGGTATATGGGTATATGGCACAGCTGCCTTGGTAATGCTTGTACCCAAACGGGTATGTACCAATCATGAAAATACAAGGGGATATGACATCCGTAATCCTCCAACAACTCTACCCACTTATCAATTATGTTCCCTAGCCCATCCACATTCCTTACTACTATCTGTACAGCTGGTCTGTATTTAAATCTGGCACAAATTGAGGACTGGCTGATAATTCAACTGGTAAAGATCCTCCCATCTGCTGGTGCAGTTCCTCAATCTTCAGGTGTGCGTAGACTCACTGGCTTCCGGTGCAGTGAGAACAGACCGGGTGTCTGGGGCTCGTGCCCTAACCCACTCCCGGTGGGGCTAGGGGCAGGGGTTCCTGGTGATCTTCAACTTCAGGGGGTCCGAAGGATTCTGCTCACAGTTCCAATGATCCTCAGACCACTTCAGACAAGAGCGATCAATCCAGGGGGTCACCTCGGCCACTTTCACCGTGGTAGGCGTTGCAAGCAAGATGGCGTTGCAAGCAAGACCATGCCACTTAGGAGCCAATGGGTTGTTCTTCTACTCCTTCACCCACACGTCATCTCCAGACTGTAAGGGCTGTATGGGTTCAGCCAGGCTGATTGGCATACGTTCAAGGGGCCACCTGTTGAGAGAAATCAAAACACGAGAGAGAGACTCGATTTGTTCTGATGTAATCTGTCCTCCCGTTTGCACCAAGTCTGCTCTTATTTCTGTGGTAAGTGGAGGAAGTCTTCCATACAAAAGCTCAAAGGGAGAGAGCTTTAGCCTCTTGGTGGGTGCACATCTGATCCTGAGCAAGGCTACGGGTAGAAAGTCCACCCAATTGCCATGAGTTTCCTGGCACAATTTGGCCAGCTGTGATTTAAGAGTCCAGTTCATTCTTTCTGTCTTGCCGGAACTCTGTGGTCGGTAGGCAGCATGCAGTTTCCATTGTATCTGCAGGGCTTTGCATACACCTGCCACTAACAAAGTGATAATGGCTGGTCCATTATCACTGCCTATACTGCTTGGTAGCCCAAATCTCAGGATGATCTCGCTTAAGAGGTGCTTAACAACTTCCCGAGCTTTCTCAGTCCTTGTGAGATAGGCCTCAACCCACCCCATTGGAGTATCTACAAAGACGAGCAGATAATGATAGCCTCTTGCCCCAGGCATTTCCGTGAATTCCACAATCATGTTCTCCATTGGCATTAAGCCTGTCTGCTGTACTCCTGGAGGAAGTACTGGGCCCTGCTTGGGGTTGTTTTTGGCACATAGGAGACACGTTCTTGACACGGCCTCAGCCAGCTGAGATAGCCTGGCGATATAGAATTGCCTGCCTAGGCCTTCTCCCAACGCTGTGGCTCCATAATGAGTGGACTCGTGGTACCGCTTCACCACCTCTCTGCCTAGGGTTTCTGGGACAAAAACCCGCTGATCTGGCAATATGAACCACCCTTTATGGGGAGGTAAACTGGTTCTTCCTTCCTGGTGGGCCCATTTTGCTTCTCTCTCTGTATAAATGGGCTTCATTTCCTGCATATTAATAACTGTCGGCAAAAGGGAGGCTATCATAGAGTCTGGTGGAGGTTCCTCCAGGGCTGATTTCCTTGCTGCCTTGTCTGCCAAATGATTGCCCTTTGCCGTTTTGGTGGACTCCCGGCTGTGGCCCCAGCAGTGCATTACAACAATTTTCTCGGGTGCCCATACAGCTTCCAAGAGATTTTCTAATTGTGGGCCGTATTTGAGAGCTTTGCCCTTTGTACCAATGAGTCCGTTCTCCTTCCATAGGGCTTCATGGGCACGCAGGGTTAAGAAGGCAAACTTTGAATCAGTATAGATATTGGCACAGCAGCCTGTTGATAGCTGTAGGGCCCTAGTGAGTGCCACAATTTCTTGGGCCGTGTTTGGATGGATCATACCTTCCTGCTCCCAGTTAATCTGAATTATCCTTATCATTCTTTCTTTGTTGCTTATCATCACTTTATATAACATCCCTACTATCCCTTTCTTCGTCATTTGTCTTTTGTTCAGCACCATATCTATTTTCATTTGTGTCCTCATCGTTTCATCTGCTCTTTCCATTTTTATTAAATCATAAAGTCCTTGCACTTTCACCCAATATTGTTTTCCTATTTTTTCTTTAAAAACTTTTTTTGTAATTAAATTCCCCTCTTCATCAAACATATCTTTTAATTTATAAAATCCCTGATCTTCTAATTTCTTCCACCAACCAGGCTCCCTTTGACCCTCCTGCATATATTTTAACGGCATCCACCTTGAGTATGTTGGCATCCATTTTGTATTCCAGTTCTTCCAGATTCCTAACGCAGTTTTCCTTGGTCCTATTATCTTCTTAAAAGCCATGTTAATATCTCTATTAAATAGCCCTTCTCTTCCTATTCCTTCATTTATTTCATTCTCCAGCCTTATCATTTATTCCCTTCCATATATCCAATATCTATTAGATTTTTCAACTGGAATGTTTCATAGTAAAATTCTAAGTTCGGTATTCCCCATCCCATCTCTTCTTGAGATGAATAATTTACTATGTCTGGGGTTCTAACTCTTTTACTTCCAAAAATCCAATTTTTAAATACCTTATTCCATGTTTTGAACCATATTTTCCTAATGGGTAGTGTAATTACTTGAAATAAATATAATAAAAATAAAAAATAAAAAAAATAAAAAAAATATAAAATAAAAATAAAAATAAAATATTTTAACTGCTCTAACCCTACCTAGAATAGATAAATTCTTATTTTTCCGTGATTTTATATCTGTCTTGATCTTTCTCCACGCTTCTTTGTAATTTACATCTGGAATCCTAGCACTATTTTTAATAATATTTACCCCAAGTATTCAATTCCTTTGCTATTGATATCCATTTTTGTCATTTTTGCAATTTCCTTCTTCTCCTCTTTATTTACATCCCCAAATAAAATTTCAGACTTCTCCAAATTTACTCCCAATCCCAACTCTTCTTTAAAGTTCTTCAGGATTATCATAAATTCTCTTACACCCTCTAAGGGGTTTGTAAATAATAATAGGATAGCATCTGCATAAATCTTTAACTTAATTTCTTCCTTTCCTTCCTTATATCCTTTTATCCTTACTGAGTTTCGTATTCTGTCTGCCAAGTACTCCATACCCAATGCAAATAGTAGTGGTGAGAGTGAACATCCTTGTTTAACTCCTCTTTGTATATTGAATTGATCTGAAACCCCCTCGTTCACTCTGACCACAGCCTTCCCTTCTCTATACAATTCCCGGATTGTTTCGACAGAGTTGTCTCCTAATCCTACCTCTTGCATAATAGTCCATAAAAATGTATGTCTAATTGTGTCGAAGGCCTTATACACATCCAATTTTAAGACCACCAATTTTCCTTTTACCCTGCTTGTTAATAAATGTATTTATTAAAACAATAAAAATAAAAAAACAATAAAAAATAAAAAATAAAAAATAAAAAATGTATTTATTAAATGTATTTATTAAAACACATTTCTTATAGGATGGCCTATGTATCTTCCCTTAACAAATCCATATTGATCTTCCTTAATTATTTTAGGTAACACCTTTTCCAGTCGCCTTGCCAGGATCTTTGTAAATATCTTATAGTCTTGATTTACTAGGCTAATTGGTCTGTATGACCCCACCTCTGTAGGGTCCTTTTGTGGTTTTTCTATCACTACTATTTCCGCTAGTTTCCAAGTGTCTGGGGCTTCCCCCCCTTCTAAGATATTATTAAATGCTTTTTTCAGTTCTGAGCCCAGGATATCAATTGTTTCTTTATAAAAGTCTGGCGTAATTCCATCTAATCCTGGGGATTTCTTACTTTTAAATGATTTAACTACATTCTCTATTTCTTCCAGAGAAATTTCCTTCTTCAGTCTTAATCTATCACTTTCTTCGATTTTAAACCCTAAACTTTCCCTACTTATATTTTTATTTTCTTCTTTATATAAAGTTTGATAGAATCCTGCAAATTCTTTCCATATTTCTCTAGAGCTTTGTGTATGTATTTTCCTTCTGGTCTTAATGGCCTCCACCCTCTGTTGATCCCTTCTTTTCTTTAAATTGTTTGCCAGTCTCTTATATGATCCTATTGAGGTTCTCTGAAAATCATTTTTGATCATATTATCTCTCTTCCAACTATATCCAGCTCATCCAATTCCTGTTTTAACTTTCTTAACTGCTCCTGTCTCCTCCGTAGAAATGTAACTTGTTGCTGTTGTTGCAAGATTTCAATCTCTTTAATTTTTTCCTGTCTCCCCGAGTACCAATCCTTCTTAATCACAATCTCTTTCAGTATACAATGTCCTCTTATAACAGCTTTGAAAGCGTCCCATACTACCGGGATCTCGGCTGAACTATTGTTTTCTTTAAAATACCAACCAATTGGTTTTCTAATATATTCCCTGTCAATCTCTTTTGCCATCATTAGGTTATTGTACTGCCATCTCCTACTTTTTCCATCCTCTTCCAGTCCCAGCTCCACAAATAGTGGAGCATGGTCTGAAATCCATATTCCCATAGTCTTTGCTGTTCTAACACTGATTTCATTCCCTTCTTTAATTAGCACATAGTCAATATAAGAGAAAGTCTTATGTCTTTTGGAAAAGAAGGTAGGTTTGGTATTGGGGTTTCCCCTCTCAAAAACATCCTTTAATCCCCATTTAGATAATCTGAAAGTACTATTCTTTATATTCCAATTAAAGTCTGCTGTAACGATGACTTCCCCTTCAGCGTAAAGCTGCAGTCTATTGAAGGTTTTCTTTATAATTTTTTTCTGTCTTGTGTTAGGCCTGTATATATTAGCTATTGTAAAGATTTTTTGTGACAGTTTAATTTTTAAGAATATAAATCTACCATCATTATCTTTTTTCTGCTCAGAACCTCCGGCCTAAGATTTGCATTACATAGTATAGTGACCCCTCTAGCCTTGTTCGTCGCTTTTGATTCTGCTATTAGGCCCCATTGCTGGGAGCATAACAAAGGTCTATTGTTTGCTTGGGCTCTATGAGTCTCCTGAAGGCATAGCATATCCATTTTCATTTTCTTAGCCAGTGTCAGAACCCAGTAGCGTTTGGTGTTTGAGGCCAGCCCGTTAACATTTAAAGATAAAACCTTTAAAGGTCTATCCATTATCCCAGCTACTGTTTATTTTTTGAATCCCTCTGTGTACATATATTATATTTTCAATTCTGGCCCATTCAACTCTCCCCTGAGACTCAGTTAGGGATCTCCATGATCCCTGTCTCATGGTATCTTGGAGAACCACACTCCTCTCCCTTTGCTCTTGGAAAGTTTATATCAGAAAAATCAACATATATATATATATATATATATATATATATATATATATATACACACACACACACACACACAAAAGACCATTTTAGATGTCTCTAGTATATATTATTTCTTGCTGTTTCCTTCCCCTCTTGACTTCCGTCTTCTTTTATTCTCTTGTCTCTGCACTGGAGATTCTGGAGATTCTTCACTCGACTCTCCGTGTTGGTCTACCTGTAATTCTTCTGAACATGAGAGTTCTTGCTCAGTCTGTCCTTCTAGTCCAACTCCTAAATCAGCTAGCATTTTTTTTTTTTTGCTTCACCAGGGTTCTTAGCAGAATATTTCCTGCTGTCTTTCAAAGCCAACAGTGTGGCAGGGTAGGCCCAGGTAAAGAGAATTTTATTATTGTAGAGAGCTTGTGCAAACCGCTGCATACGTTTCCTGTCTTGAAGCATTTCCTGAGAAAAGTCTTGTCTCACTATGACCTTTCACTGTTTAAACTGCAGGTCTGCTTTCTGCTGGAGTGATTTTTAAATTTGATCTCTTACCTTCTCTCTTGAGAGTGCCATAATAACGACCCTGGGAAGTCCAGAGCCTCCTTGTGATGTGAACACCCGGTGCACTCTCTCAATTTCATTCTGCTCAATTTCAATTCCTTGTTCTTTGAGCCCTTGTAACATCTCCTTTTCCAGGTCCTTATTCCCAATATCTTCAGAAATACCAGAGAATTTTAAATTCCTTCTGCGCTGTCTATCGTTCATTTGTGAAATTCTTTTTGTCAGAGATTCTATTTTGTTTACGTTTGCATCAGCTACCTCTTTTGCATACTCTGCTATTTTCATAACTTTTTCTACTGTAGCAGTCATTCTTCTCATCTCTCCTCTCAAGTCTTGCATATCAGCGCGAACATTTGCTTCCGAACGCTGAATCATTTCACCCAGCTCCTTCAAAGACTTGGCCATCTTGTTAAGTCCTTCTCAAGTCTTTCCCAAATAAATAGATAAACCACCGTTTTAAACACTAACTCACTCCAATCCAGGACTTGGACCTAAGCCCAGTTTTCGATCAGGTATCTCAGCTATCAGTTTGCAGAGAGTTATTTGTTTCTCAGGCTTTTAATTAGTAAAGTCCCAAGAGCATCTACCCACGCCGACGCATGCGCAGTTCTGCTTGCACCTGGCTTTAGAGCTACTAAAATTGGTGGTAATTTCAATTCTGCCCCTTTAGGCGTGAAGGCTATTTGAGCTTGAATTTTAGATAGGAAATCACGTCCCAAAAGGGAAATGGGACATTCTGATACATAAAGAACTGATGAGTGAGGGACCTCCCTCCAATCTGGCACTCTTGGGGTTGCAGAAAGGTTTTTTTTGCTGGCTCAGACTGGTTTGAACAGGTCTAGGCTGGTTTGAACCAGTCCAAGCCGGGTGGTACAGGTCCAAACCAGTTGGAACTGGTTTAGGCGGGTTGGAACCAGTCCAATCCAGTTTGAACCAGCTGAAACCAGTTGGGAAAAGTCCATGCGGGTTCCAACTTGCCCACACCAGTTTGAACTGGCCCAGACTGGTTGGAACTGGCTCAGACTGGTTGGAACAGTTCTAGGCTGGTTTGAACCGGTCCAAGTCGGTTGAAACAGGTCCAAGCGGGTTGGAACCGGTCAAGGCCAGTTTGAACCGGTCTAGGTAGGTTATTGCCGGTACAAGCCAGTTTGAACAGGTCTAGGCCGGTTTTAAAAGGCCCAAGCCAGTTTGAGCAGTTCCAAGTGGGTTGGAACTGGCCCAGACAGGTTGGAGAAGGTCCAGACCAGTTGGAGCAGGTGCAGGTCATTTGAAACTGAATTTGAACAGTTCAAACCAGCCTAGACCAGTTCAAACTGGCTTTGACCAGCACAAATCGGCTTGGACTGGTTCAAACCAGTCTAGACCTGTTCCAACCAGTCTGGGCCAGTTCAAACTGGTCTGGGCAAGTTGGAGCCCACCTGGACCTTTTCCAACTGGTTTCGGCTGCTTCCAACTGGCTTGGGCTGCATCCAACTGGTATGAAATGATTCCAACAGGTCTGGGCTGGTTCCAAGCGACATAGACCTGTTCCAACCAGCCTGGACCTGTTGTAACCAGCTTGGGCCAGTTTCAAATGACCTGCACCTGCTCCAACTGGCCTGGACCTGCTCCAACCTGTCTGGGCCAGTTCCAACCCACTTGGAACTGTTCAAACCAGCCTAGACAAACCTGACTTGACCGGTTCAAACCGGCTTGGACCGGCAGAAACCGGCCTAGACCGGTTCATACTGACCTAGACTGGTTCCAAGCGGCTTGGACCTGTTTCAACCGACTTGGACTGGTTCAAACCAGCCCAGACCTGTTCCAACCAGTCTGGGCCTGTTCCAACTGGTCTGGGCAGGTTGGAACCCACCTGGACATTTTCCAACTGCTTGCTTGAAAACCCGGAAGGGTTAACACCAGCAGGGGGAGCCCTGCTGATGCACATCAACTGGAACCAGTTCATACCTGTTGGGTCCGGTCCACGCCGGTTGGAACCATCCCAAAGCAGTTGGAAAATGTCCAGGCGGGTTCCAACTTGCACAGACCACTTGGAACTGGCCCAGACTGGTTGGAACAGGTCTAGGCTGGTTTGAACCAGTCCAAGTCGGCTGAAACAGGTCCAAGCCGGTTGGAACCAGTCTAGGCCAGTTGGAACCAGTCCAGGCCGGTTTCTGCCGGTCCAAGCCGGTTTGAACTGGTTGAAGCAGTTTTGTACCGGTCTAGGCCGGTTTGAACAGTTCCAAGTGGGTTGGAACTGGCCCAGACAGGTTGGAGCAGGTCCAGGCCAGTTGGAGCAGGTGCAGGTCATTTAAAACTGGCCCAAGATGGTTACAACAGGTCCAGGCTGGTTGGAACAGGTCTATGTCGCTTGGAACCAGCCCAGACCAGTTGGAATAATTTCATACCAGTTGGATCCAGCCCAAGCCAGTTGGAAGCAGCCGAAACCAGTTGGAAAAGGTCCAGGTGGGCTCCAACTTGACCAGACCAGTTTGAACTGGCCCAGACTGGTTGGAACAGGTCTAGACTGGTTTGAACCAGTCCAAGCTGATTTGTGCCGGTCGAAGCCTGTTTGAACAGGTCTGGGCTGGTTTGAACCGGTCAAATTCAGTTTCAAATGACCTGCACCTGCTCCAACTGGCCTGGACCTTCTCCAACCTGTCTGGGCCAGTTCCAACCCACTTGGAACTGCTCAAACTGGCTTGGGCCATTTCAAACAGGCCTAGACCATTTCAAACTGACGTAGACTGGTTCCAACTGGCTTGGACCTGTTTCAACCAACTTGGACCGGTTCAAACCAGCCTAGACCAGTTCTAAGCAGTCTGAGCCACTTCCAACAGTCTGAGCCAGTTCAAACTGGTGTGGGCAAGTTGGATCCCGCCTGGACATTTCCCAATTGGGTTCAGCTGGTTCAAACCGGCTTGGACGAGTTCCAACCGGTCTGAACCGGTTCCAACCGGCTTAGACCTGTTCCACCTGGCTTGGACCGGTTCAAACCAGCCTAGACCTGTTCAAACCAGTCTGAGCCAGTTCCAAGCAGTCTGGGCCAATTCAAAACGGCCTTGGGAACTTAGAATCCGCCTGGACTTTTTCAAACTGCTTTGGGCTGGTTCCTATTGGCTTGGGCTGGATCCAACCAGCCTAAGGGGTCCTAGCAGGTCTGGGCTGCTTCCAAGTGACACAGAGCTGTTCCAACCGGCCTAGACCTCTTCAAACCGGCTCAGACCGGCAGAAACCAGCCTGGACCAGTTCAAACCGGCCTAGACCAGCTCAAACCGGCTTGGACCGGCACCAACTGGCCTAGTCTGGTTCAAACTGGTCTAGACCGGTTCCAACCGGCTTGGACCGGTTCAAACCAGCCTAGTCCAAGCTAGTCCAAACCAGCTTGGACTGGCACAAACCTGCCTAGACCGTTTTATACTGGCCTAGACTGGTTCCAACCGCCTTGGACCTATTTCAACCGACTTGGACCAGTTCAAACCAGCCTAGACCTATTCCAAGCAGTCTGAGCCAGTTCCAAGCAGTCTGGGCCAGTTCAAACTGGTCTGGGCAAGTTGGAACCCGCATGGACTTTTCCCAACTGGTTTCCAACCAGTCTGAACCGGTTCCAACAGAATTGATGGTAACAGGGCGCCGGGGCACTGAATGTGGACCTTTCACTACCACATTTCCAAATCAGGCGACTGCATTTTGAGCGGGAACAAAGGGAAGCGAATCTCTGAGAATCTGGTGAGTAGCACTTCACAAGGGACATAGCGATGCGGGGGGAGTGTTCAACAGCTTGTAATTCAAGCACTCCACTGGGCTGTATGATAGCAAATTTCAAAAGGGCTTTCAAAAGGGGTCTCAAACTGACCCCATAGACTTTGAGAACGCATTGTGAGCTGAATTGGCCAAGTCAGGTTGCGTGGCGAGTTCCCACCTCCCACCAGTAAGAATAAAGACACATGACACCGTTGTTTTAAGGTTAATGGGCTAAAATTGGCCACAACTTTATTGGTCCTATCCGATTATCCAGCTTCGGCCTGCTTACTTGAAGACCCGGAAGGGTTAACACCAGCAGGGGGAGCCTTGCTGATGCACATCAACTAGGCACTCCCTAGGCACTCTCGGTATGGGTTTTGTTGGTTGTTATATAAAATTTCTTTTTCCATACCGAGATTTTTTTAATCAAACCCCTTAAGCTTATCATCCTTCTCAAATATTGTTTTTAATTGGAAATATTCTAACCAATTCACCCCCTCTCTTTTAATTCTTCAAATTTCTTTACTGTTGGGCAATCTTTTTTCTCCAGACCCAAGTTCTTGTTTTTTAGTACCCATATATGATTTTTAGATACATGGGTCCCTTGTAGACATATTATATCCCATTTTCCTTTCTTTAAGGTACATTCTACTTTGTTCTTTTTCAATTTACTGTTCAAACCATTAATATTCCAGGAAATACACTTAAAGGCCATACAGTTTTATTAAATTTATATGAACTACTTTAAAATCGGGGGTAGTTGGTAAAGAAAAAGAAAAAGAAATGATAATAATAATAATAATATAAGGGCACAAAAGGTAGAAGTCGTTATAATAATTCTAGCTTTATCTTGTTTCTTCTCACTCTTGGAGCCTTTCTCCTCCCAGCTCCTCCCAGTACTTCCTCCAAAAAATTCTGGTCTCCTCCACCGATCTAAGGGTTCTTCTTCTCTCTTTATATGTAAAGGTAAGTCCTTCGGGAAATTCCCACCTGAACAAAATTTTATTCTTCTTCAGCGCTGACGTTAAGAATCTAGAATTATCTCTCCTCTTCAACAACCTGGTTGGGATCTCCTTCATAATCTCGATTACTTTGCCCTCTATACACAAGGGATCAGTTCTATTTTTTAATAGGATTTTTTCCCTGAGTAGCCTCGAGTTCAGAAATACTAAACAATCTCCCAGTCCCTTTTTGTTTCTTGACTTGTTCACCTTAATCCTAAATATTTTTTCAATGTCCAAAAGTAATTCATCTTCCTCGACCCCTAACCAATCCGCCAGTTCTATCAATAGTTCTGTTGAAATTTCTTCCTCCTGGTTCTCTTTAACTCCTCGGAAGCGCAACAACATCTCCTTTTCCTTCATCTCAAGGACAGCAATTGCATGCAGGGTCTCTTCCTGAACCTTCCTCAGCTCCTCAGTTTCCTCTTTGTTTTTCTCTTAGACTTTCCTTGAATCTCTTTGATCCGCCTGAATTTTTTTCATGGCTTCCTCTTATTTTAATGACTTATTCTTTATCTCCTGCACCATCTTGTCTAGCTCTTTGTTCTTTGTTGTCAGTTGGTTCACTTGATTAGAAAGGTCCATTATTAATGTGGAATTTTTCTCAATCTTAGTGCCCATACTATCCACTTTTCCATCTAAGAATTTAATATTTCCATCTAGGGTGCTTATCTTATCTCCTAGGTTCTTCTCCATTCTTTCCATTGCCAATAATATCTCTTTAAGGTCCATGTTGCTCTCATTCTCCACCACTGATGTTCTCCTTGCTTGGTTAGAAGCTGAGGCTAGGCCAATTGTTGTCTGAATCTTCTTCGATCCCATTGAGATGCCTACCTAGCAATACCGCTTTTAAAATAACAGTTTCATGTGATCTCTGCGCTTCTTTTATTTCTGGGAGTTTCCCTTGCTTCACTTTTTATACTGCCATTTCCGCTTTAAAAAAATAATAAAAAAATAAATAAATTCCTTTTTGAATTGCTCTTATATTGAGTAAGACCAGGAATCTTCTTTTGTTTGGGTTATTTGGATTTTTTAGGTCACACGTTCTTTCAAATTTAGCTAATATATACAAACTGCTTTCATTTCTTTATTATATCAGTTTATTCTTGTTATTTCCAGTTTGCCCAGTAAGTGGTGCTACCACTATATTTAATTGTCTTCTGTTGATTTTACTCGCGTCTTTCACTTCTTTTGCCACTAGGCGTCCCTCTAGTTTTTTTACACTCTGTTTTCTGTCTTTCGTTTTCCCCTTTCTCTCTTTTTTTTAGAAATATTTATTTATTTTTCAAAAACAGATATACAAAAACACATAATAAAAAAGCAAAAAAATAAGAGTAAACACACACACAAAAAAAATACAAAAAATGAAAAACAATTCTTTTTCATAATTTATGTTTTCCCCTTTCTCTTCCTGCTTGCCTTTCTTCGTGCCTGCCTTTGTGTCTGTTATGGAGGGACTCATTCACCCTTCTCCTTCCCCTCACAGCCCCTTCGTCCCACACAGCCGACCCAGAGTGTTTTGTCCTTATTTCTTTTTAATTGAAGGCTCTGGTTAAAAGCTGCAACTTTATGTAAGTAGAAGCTGCTGGGTTTCCCCCTTTCTCTGCTATTTAAGCAGTCTCTGTCTCAGCATTCTCAGCAGTCTCTGTCTTTGCTGTTTTAAAACTCTCTGTTGGGTTATACTCACTCTTATAAGGCACCTTTGTGAAGTTTAATAACAGTTACTGTTGGTGCTGTGGGGATTGGTCCCCTTTCACTCTTAAAAGCTCACTCTGTATTTTACATATTCTTTATTTCTGCTGCCTCCACCTCTGTGCTCTGCCGATAACCAGCAGTTTCCCAGTTTCCATTTCTTTATAAGGAGGGGGGCGGGGGTCTCTTTATCTCCAGTTTTAAACTTAATGGAGAGTTCAGCGCTTCCTCGCCGGGTTTGGAGACGTTAACGCCAGAGAATGGCTCTGCCCCTTAGCGCTGAGGTTCTCCCCTTGCTAGCTCTTCGGCCAGACGTTTTTAAATGGTTTGGTTTTGGGGAAACCCCATAAATGTGCTGCCATCAGCTCTGAACTCAGGATCCCCACCTGAGCTCGGGAAAACTCACGCCTCCTGTTCTCCCTCAGTTTTCTCTGGCGTCTGGACTGCCTCAAGTTGCCAAGAGCGCAATCCTTCACCCGTCCTCCGAGTGCGCTGCTCCGGAAGTCCTCTGCCCACAACTTTATTGGTTGCAGGTGAAGAGCGGTATTGGCTTAGGCATTGGTCCTATCTGACTATCCGGCTTCGGCCTGCTTGCTTGAAGACCCGGAAGGGTTAAAACCAGCAGGGGGAGCCCTGCTGATGCACATCAACTAGGCACTCCCCCGGGGACACAGCTCAGGGGCGTGCCTTGGGCCCTGGCCTCCATAGGCTTCGGTTGGGGCCACACCCCACAGAATCCTTTACCGGACTAGCCTTCAATATCCGGGGGAGGTGATGGCGCTCCTCTCCCCAGACATCTACATAACAATACCCATACCAATGCCTAACTGCCACTCGAGCAAAGCTTACCGCCAATACCCTCAGACCTGCAACCAATCCCTAATCCCCGCAGATATGTCAGCCAACCAAACATCGTTTCCTGCATTGGAAAGATGCATGCCATCCTCGCAGTAGAGGGTCACCTTGCTGAACTGGATGTTGCGGTGATCAATGAGCCCCCCCATCGCTGCCACTCTATGCGCCACTGAGCATTCCAGGATCTTTCTGGATTTGTTCATAGCAATAGGGCATCGGCAGTCCCTCCAAGTGCGCCTTTCCAACAGTGATGACCAAATTATGACTAAATTTGGGAAAGAAATCCTCAATCATCAAAACCATTGAAAATGTTCCACATTAAGTCCACGCTCTTCCAGTAGGCCAAATCATTTCCATCCAGCTGAATGACAAGGGCATCGGGTGGGCCTTTCATGGCGGCTCTAGCTTTTACTGTTGGCAGAAATTCCGCCCAACGCATTCCACGATGAGTGATCCAGGAGATTTCAACATGTTTTGGCAGATCTAACCCGCACCCCTGGCCACGGCTGACAGCACGGTTTCTGGCCCAGTGGACGTTACTATGGCTTATGATCCAAACGCGCACAACCACGTCAGGTATAGGCCAGTTTGAGCCAGTTCAAGCCAGTTTCAACCAGCTCAAACCACTTGGAAAAAGTCCAGGCAGGTTCTAACTTGCCCAGACCAGTTTGAACTGGCCCAGAATGGTCGGAATTAGCTGAGACTTCTGCAACAGGTCTAGGCTGGTATGAACTGGTCCAAATCAATTTGTGCCGGTCCAAGCTGCTTTCAACTGGTCTATGCCTGTTTGAACCGGTCTGGGCCAGTTTGTGTCAGTCCAAGCTGGTTTGAGCGGGTCTTGGCCAGTTTGAACCGTCCCAAGCCAGTTTGAACAGTTCCAAGTGGCTTGGAACTGGCCCAGACATGTTGGAGACGGTCCAGGCATGTTGGAGCAGGTGCAGGTTTGGACCAGCACAAACCATCACGACCGGTTCAAACTGGCCTCGACCAGTTCAAACGTGCTTGGACCAGCACAAACTGGCTGAGACCAGCAAAAACCAGCCTAGACCGATTCGAACCAGCTTGGACCGGCACAAATCGGCATTGACCCGTTCAAATCAGCCTAGACCTGTTGCAACCAGTCTGAGCTACTTCCAAATTCTAACCAGCTAGGGCCAGTTTCAAATGACCTGCACCTGCTCCAACTGGCCTGGAGCTGCTTGAAGCTGTCTGGAACTGTTCAAACTGGTTTGGGCTGGCTCAAACCAGCCTAGACCTGTTCAAAGCGGCTTGGACCGGCATAGACCGGTTCAAACCGGCTTGGACCAGCACAAACCACCTTGGACCTGCACAAACTGGCCTAGACCGGTTCAAACCAGCTTGGACCAGCACAAACTGGCTTGGACCTGCACAAACTGGCCTAGACCGGTTCAAACCGGTTTGGACTGGCACAAACCAACCTCGACCAGTTCAAACCAGCCTCGGCCAGTTCAAACCCCTTGGACAAGCACAAAGCGGCCTAGACCAGTTCAAAGTGGCCTAGACATGCTCAAACCGGCCTAGACTGGTTCAAACCGGTTTGGACCTGCCAAACTGGCTTAAGCCAGCACAAACCGCTCTAGATCGGTTGAAAGAGGCCTAGTCCGGTTCAAACCAGCTTCAACTGGCACAAACCAGCCTTGACCAGTTCATACGGCTTCGACCGGTTCAAACCAGCCTAGACCTGTTGCAACCAGTATGAGCTATTTCCAACCAGTCTAGGCCAGTTTAAACTGGTCTGGGCAAGTTGGAACCAGCCTGGACCTTTTCCAACTGGTTTGGGCTGGTTCCAACCGGCTTGGGCGGGACCCAACTTGTATGAACTGGTTCCGACTGGTCTGGACTGGTTCCAAGCGATATAGTCCTCTTCAAACCGTCCTGGACCTTTTCTTACCAGCTTGGGCCAGATTCAAATGACCTGCACCTGCTCCAACTGGCCTGGACCTGATCCAACCTGTCTGGGCCATTTCCAATACACTTGGAGCTGCTCAAACTGGCTTGGGCCATTTCAAACCGGCCTAAAGTGGTTGAAACTGGCCAAGACTGGTTCAAACCAGTTTGGACTGGTTCAAGCTGGTCTCAACAGGTTTGAACCGGCTTGGACCGGTTCCAACCAGCCTGGGACTGTTCTAAAAATCTTGGGCCAGTTTCAAATGAAACTGCACCTGCTCCAACTGGCCTGGACCTGCTCAAAGCTGTCTGGAACTGTTCAAACAGGCTTGGTCCGGGACAAACTAAGAGCCAGTGTGGTGTAGTGGTTAAGAGCGGTAGTCTCGTAATCTGGGGAACCGGGTTTGCGTCTCCGCTCCTCCACATGCAGCTGCTGGGTGACCTTGGGCCAGTCACACTTCTTTGAAGTCTCTCACCTCACAGACTGTTTGCTGTGGGGGAGGAAGGGAAAGGAGATTGTTAGCCGCTTTGAGACTCCTTAAAGGGAGTGAAAGGCGGGATATCAAATCCAAACTCTTCTTCTTCTTCTTCTTCAAACTAGCCTAGACCTGTTCAAACCAGCTTGGACCAGCACAAACTGGCCTACACCGGTTCAAACCGGCCTAGACATGTTCAAACCAGTCTGAGCCAGTTTCAAGCAGTCTGGGCCAAAGCAAACCAGTCTGAACAGGTTCCGGACTGGGCAAGTTGGTACCCACCGGGAACTTTTCCAACTGGTTTGTGCTGGTTCCAACCGGCTTGGACTGGATCCAACTGGTATGAACTTGTTCCAACTGGGCTGGGCTGGTTCCAAGCGACATAGACCTGTTCCAACCGACCTGGACCCAATCTAACCAGCTTGGGCCAGTTTCAAATAACATCCACCTGTTCCAACCGGTTCAAACCAGCCTAGACCTGTTCCAAGCAGTCTGAGCCAGTTCCAACCAGTCTAGACCCATTCAAACTCGTCTGGGCAAGTTGGAACCCACATGGACTTTTCCCAACTGGTTTCAGCTGGTTCAAACTGGTCTGAACCGGTTCCAACAGAATTTATGGTAACAGGGTGGCGGGGCACTGAATGTGGACCTTTCAGTATCGCATTTCCAAATCAGGCGACTGCATTTTGATCGGGAACAAAGGGAAGCGAATCTCTGAGAATCTGGTAAGTAGCGCTTCACAAGGGACATAGCGATGCGGGGGGAGTGTTCAACGGCTTGTAATTCAAGCACTCCACTGGGCTGTATGATAGCAAATTTCAAAAGGGCTTTTCTCACGGGACTATGGTGTCAAACTGACCCCAGAGACTTTGAGAATGCATTATTTTAAGGTTACTGGGCTAAAATTGCCCGCAACTTTATTGGTTACAGGTGATGAGCGCTATTGGCTTAGACATTGTTCCTATCCAACTATCCGGCTTCGGCCTGCTTCCTTGAAGACCCGGAAGGGTTAACACCAGCAGGGGGAGCCCTGCTGATGCACATCAACTAGGCACTCCCCCGGGGTCACCGCTCGGGGCGTGTCTTGGGCCCTGGCCTCCATAGGCTTCGGACGGGGCCAAGCCCCCCGGAATCCTTTACCGGACTACCCTTCAATATCCAGGGAGGTGATGGCGCTCCCCCCCCCAGACATCTACATAACAATACCCATACTAATGCCTAACCGCCACTGGAGCAAAGCTCGCCGCCAATACCCTCAGACCTTCGACAAAGTTTCATGGAAATTTCTAAAAATATTGCTTTTTATATCGGTCCTGGAGGTTCTGCTGAATATGATTAGAAGGGACCGGTTGGTTAAAGGTATACAGGTCGGAGCCAAACAGTACAAATTGAGAGCATTTGCAGATGATTTAGTATTAACGTTACAGGAGCCAGAATCTAGTACTAAAAGGATTTTAGAACTAATTCAAGAATTTGGTCAAGTGGCAGGATTTAAATTGAACAAGTCAAAAACTAAGGTTTTAGAGAAAAATTTAACACTGACTGAAAGAGAGAGGTTTCAGAATGAGACAGGTTTGACTGTGGTTAAGAAAGTGAAATACTTGGGGATTAATATGACAGCAAAAAATGGGAACTTATTTAAAGATAATTATGAAAAATGTTGAACGGAAGTGAAAAAAGACTTAGAAATTTGGTCAAATTTGAAGCTTTCCTTGTTGGGTCGAATTGCAGCTATAAAGATGAATGTATTGCCTAGAATGTTGTTTTTGTTTCAAACACTGCAAATTGTGGACAAGATGGATTGTTTCAAGAAGTGGCAGAAAGATATATCTAGATTTGTCTGGCAGGGCAAGAAGCCCAGAATAAAATTTAAGATATTGACTGATGCAAAGGAAAGGGGTGGATTTGCCCTGCCAGACTTTAAACTTTACTATGAATCAGCAGCATTTTGCTGGCTGAAAGACTGGCTTCTTCTTGAGAACACAGACATTTTGGATTTAGAAGGTTTTAACAGTGTTTTTGGGTGGCATGCATATTTGTGGTACGACAAGGTTAAAGCACATAAAGCATTTAAGAACCATACTGTCAGGAAAGCTTTGTTCAATGTTTGGACAAGATATAAGGATTTATTGGAAAATAAAACACCAAGGTGGCTGTCACCAATGGAAGCAAAAGCTCAGAAAAAGATCAGTATGGAGGCCA
Organism: Podarcis filfolensis; assembly: GCF_964270895.1. Lineage (NCBI taxonomy): Eukaryota > Metazoa > Chordata > Lepidosauria > Squamata > Lacertidae > Podarcis > Podarcis filfolensis. The sequence goes on from NW_028149403.1 coordinate 54,041, forward strand.
AATGGCCGAAATATTGGGAAATCTTGGAACAAGAGGGAGATAGACTAAAATTGCAGAGTTTTGAGAAACTAAAAAACAAAGTGCGAGATTGGCTTCATTACTATCAGATAATGGAGGCATATAATTTGGACAAGAAAATTGGCTTCCAGGTGGAAAAATCAAAATTAGAAACAGAACTGTTAGAACCCAAAACTAAGATTTTGTCAAGGATGTATAACTTGCTGTTGAAATGGAACACTCAGGATGAAACGGTGAAATCTGTTATGATTAAATGGGCACAAGATGTTGGACATAACATTATGTTTGCGGACTGGGAACAGTTGTGGACCACAGGTATGAAATTTACGGCATGTAATGCCTTAAGAGAGAATATTATGAAAATGATATACAGGTGGTACATGACCCCAGTCAAGCTTGCAAAAATATATCACCTGCCCGATAATAAATGTTGGAAAGGTAAAGAAACTGAAGGTACATTCTTTCACCTTTGGTGGACGTGCCCAAGGATTAAGGCTTTCTGGGAAATGATTTATAATGAAATGAAAAAGGTATTTAAATATACCTTCCCGAAGAAACCAGAGTTCTTTCTTCTGGGCATTGTCGGCCAATTGGTGCCAAAGAGGACAGAACTTTTTTTATGTACGCTACAACAGCAGCAAGAATACTTATTGCAAAATATTGGAAGACACAAGATTTACCCACTTTGGAAGAATGGCAGATGAAGATGATGGACTATATGGGACTGGCAGAAATGACTGGCAGAATCCGGGACCAGGGAGAAGAGGCGGCGGAAGAAGATTGGAAGAAATTTAAAGACTATTTACAGAAATATTGCAAAATTAATGAATGTTAGAATGATGTTGGATAGAAATTGAGTGGTTTCCAGCTGTAATGCTTTAAGAATATGGAAGAAGGGTTAATAAGGTTAAAAAAAAATAACTAAAATGGTGTTGGATTGGAAATAAGTGGTATTGGCAACAAAGTTAATAAGAATATGCAAAAATGGATTGATAATGTATGAAAATACTGAGTTATAAAATGTTAAGTTATAGAGATAAGATAAATGAAAGAGGGTAAGGATTTGCTGATTTGATTATTTAAATGGGAATACAAGAAGGGGAGGTGTGAGGAAGTCAAAGAAACAAGCAAACGAGTTTTATGTTATGAAAAAGAATTGTTTTTAATTTTTTTTTGTTGTTTCTGTATGTTTTATTCATCTTTTTATTTTTTCTCTTTTGTTACTATGTGTTTTTGTATGTTTGTTTTTGTGAAATCTTAATAAATATTTCTTTTAAAAAAAAGGAAATTTCTAAAAATATTATTAGAGGCTTTGTGACTGTTAAAGATGTATTGTAAAAAAACTGAGATGATAAGTTAGTATTAACTGGCAATATAAGACATGGGAAATGCGTAATGAATAGAAAATAGGGATGATTGGTGGAGGAGCTGGTGGAAGTACAAAAACTGGAAATTTGAGGACAGGATTGTGTTGATTAATTTGTAAAAGAACATTTAATAAAAATTTATTTTAAGAAAAAAGGAAATTTCTAAAAATATTATTAGACCAGATGGACCTGGGAGACCAAATTACAAGAGGGTTAAAAGCAATTTATGAACAACAAGAATCAAATATAATAATAAATAATGACATGACTGATTATTTTAAAATACAGAAGGGCACCAGACAAGGGTACCCACTTTCACCATTATTATTCATTCTGGTTTTGGAAATACCAAATCAAGAAATCAGACTGGATCAAGAAATAAATGGAATATCCCTAGGGGAGAAAATATACAAAATAAGGGCATTTGCAGATGATTTAGTGTTAATGGTGGAAAATCCAAAGGAAAGCATAGCAAAGGCTCTAGAAAAAATGGAAAACTTTGGAAGGGTCTCAGGTTTTGCTTTGAATAAAGAAAAAACGAAACTAATGGTAAAGAACATGGGAGACCAAGAGAAAAAGGAACTGGTAGAAAAATTTGGATTACAAATTGTAAAAAAAAAAAGAAATATTTAGGAATCCAAGTAACAATGAAAAATATAAATTTGTTTGAAGATAATTATAAAAAAAAATGGGAAGAAACAAAAAGAGAAATGGAAATTTGGACAAGATTGAATTTAACACTCTGGGGTAGAATTTCGGCTATTAAAATGAATATTTTACCAAAACTCTTGTTCCTTTTTCAAATGATTCCCATAATAGGTAAAGATGATTGTTTTAAAAAATGGAAAATGGACCTAACAAAGTTTATATGGCAAGGCAAAAAGCCACGGATCAAACATAAATTATTAACCGACATAAAAGAGCGGGGAGGCTTTGGACTCCCAGACCTGAGACTATATTACGATGCAGCATGCTTTAGTTGGATCAGAGACTGGATTAAGTTAGATAATAGTGCCATTTTAGACTTGGAGGGATGGAACAACAGATATGGTTGGCATGCCTATCTAATTTACAACAAAGTGGCAGTACATAAAGAATTTCTCAGTCATGTAATTAGAAATGCATTATACAAGGTCTGGGTGAGACATAGAAGGTTGTTCGAACCGAAAACCCCATGGTGGGTCTCACCATTAGAAGTCATATCGGTTAAAAAGATAAATATGATAGGAAGAATGGCAACATACCAGCAGCTCCTAAAGGAGGAACAGGGCCAATTAAAACTAAGACCATATAAAGAGGTGACCCCATATTGTACCACATGGTTACAATATCACCAAATTGCCCAAATATTCAATCAGGATAAAGCAATAGGATTTGGAAAAGAAGAATCAAAATTAAAAAAAAAAGTATTATTACAAAACTCAAAAAAGAATATATCCAAAATGTATAATTTATTATTAGAATGGGAATTAAAGGATGAAGAAGTAAAATAAGTTATGACTAAATGGGCATGTGATAAGGATATGTAATTCGGCTGGACCAATGGGAGAAATTATGGAAATATGATATTAAATTCACGGCATGTTACACAATCAGAGAAAATTTCATGAAAATGGTGTACCAATGGTACTTAACTCCGGTAAAATTGGCTAAAATTTACAAATTAAAATCGAATACCTGTTGGAGATGTAAAAAAGAAATAGGAACAATGTTTCACATGTGGTGGGAATGCCGACCTATTAGACAATTCTGGAATGAAATCTATGAAGAACTCAAAAAGATGTTTAAAATATCTTTCAGAAAAAAACCGGAGGCATTCCTTTTAGGTTTAATTACAAATGATATCCCCGAAAATCAAAGGAAAGTATTCCTTTATGCAACAACAGCTGCCAGGATGCTTATAGCTAAAAACTGGAAAGGCAGAAAAATTCCATCAGTGAAAGATTGGCAAATTAAATTTTGTGAATACATAAATCTGGCAAGACTCACAGCTTACATAAGGGGACAATCGGACCAGAAATTATTAAAAGAATGGGGTTGTGCTAAAGAGTATATGAAAAAACATTGTTCTGGAGTTAGTATATTGGTATGTAATGAATGATGCTTTACAGGGTTAAAGGAAAAGAAAAATGGTGTAAAAAAAAAAAAGTACCAAGGTGGAAGTAATCTAATTAGACACAACAACACAGTAAGAGTAAATTTTTTGAGGTCTTAGAACAAAGAAAGGAAGTCAATTTGTGTTTATGTACGTAATGATATGGTTTTTTTTCCTGTAGATGTGTGCTTTTTCGTTTTTGTTTAGTTTAGTCTTGTTTCCTTTGCTTTTTTTTCTTTCGTTTTCTGTTTTTTTTCCTATATGTTCCGGGGATTTTTGTTTGTATAGTATTATTTTGGATTCAATGTTTGTAATTTTTGTTATGATTCTGCATTGAAAATAAAAAAAAATAAAAAAAAAGATTTCATGAGCTCTGTAAGATCTTGAACTTTTTTTATGTACGCCACAACAGCAGCAAGAATACTCATAGCAAAGTATTGGAAGACACAAGATCTACCCACCCGGGAAGAATGGCAGACGAAAGTGATGGAATACATGGAATTGGCTGAGATGACTGGCAGAATCCGGGACCAAGGAGAAGAGTCGGTGGAAGAAGACTGGAAAAAATTTAAAGTATACCTTCAAAAATATTGTAAAATTAAGGATTGTTAGAAAGATGTTGGAAAAAGAAAATTATATGGCTTTGGTAGAAACGATATAAAGGATTAAGTAAAAATGAATTGACGAAAGAGTGAACGTAAAACTACAATATATTAAATCAAATTATTAAGATAAAAACAAGGTTGGAAGGATTTGCTGAAATAACAATTTGAATTAGAATACAAAAATGGGAGGTGTGAGGAGGTCAAGGAAATAAGTAAAGGAAGAAAGTTATGTAAAGGTTTAATCTGTTTTTTTTGTTTTTTTTGTTTTTTTCTCTTTTTTTAAAATGATTGTACTTTTTCTGTCTTTTTTACTTTTTTCTTTTTTCTCTTTGTAATCTTCAAAATTCTGAATAAATATTATCTATTATATATATAAAAAGATCTTGCAGACGGCCACTCACCTTTTCCAGTCAGCACTGCGTCCAGTGCTTAACAGCAACGTCGTCCTGAAGCCTCCAGGTTGCCTCTGCCTCTGTGTCCGAGTCCTTCTGCCAGCTGCCTGGGGTCATTCACAGGCTGACGTGTCTCTCTCTTTTCTCATTTATGGTGCTTATATCCAACCTGGCACCTCAGAGCAGTCTCGAAGGGGTTTCCTATCTAATCAATAAAATGACACTTAAACAAAATCATAGAATTGTAGATTTGGAAAGAACCCCAAGGTGCATCTAGTCCAATTGCCTGCAAAACAGGAATCCAATTCAAGAATCCCTTGCAAATGGCCACCCAACCTCTGTGTATAAAAAACCTCCAAAGAAGAAGAGTCCACCACCTTCTGAGGGCGTCTGCATTGATATCCCATCTTTTTCTCCAAGGAGCTCAAGATGACAACCTGGCCCCAGGTCACCCAGTGAGCTGCATAGCCGAGTAAGGAGGTATTTGAACCCTAGTC
>NW_028149402.1:0-58238 GCF_964270895.1 Podarcis filfolensis
GGTCACAATTTCATCAAAAATCTGACTTTTGGCAATTCACTCAAAAATGTTGCCAGACGTTTGCAAATGCTCCACTGAAAGGTTTGGCGGTCGAAACAGAAGGCTTATTATCACAAGAAAAGAAATCAGCCCTCGACAACTTAACCGGCAGAAAAATATTTTTTGAAAAAATCCCTAAGCCCCGGGGTCACAATTTCATCAAAAATCTGACTTTTGGCAATTCACTCAGAAATGTTGCCAGACGGTTGCAAATGCTCCCCTGAAAGGTTTGGCGGTCGAAACAGAAGGCTTATTATCACAAGAAAAGAAATCTGCCCTTGACAACTTAACCGGCAGAAAAATATTTTTTGAAAAAATCCCTAAACCCCGGGGTCACAATTTCATCAAAAATCTGACTTTCGGCAATTCACTCAAAAATGTTGCCAGACGGTTGCCAATGTTCCCCTGAAAGCTCTGGGGGTCGAAACAGAAGGCTTATTATCACAAGAAAAGAAATCAGCCCTCGACAACTTATCCGGCAGAAAAAGATTTTTTTGAAAAAATCCCTAAGCACCGGCGTCACAATTTCATCAAAAATCTGACTTTCGGCAATTCACTCAAAAATGTTGCCAGACGGTTGCCAATGTTCCCCTGAAAGCTCTGGGGGTCGAAACAGAAGGCTTATTATCACAGGACAAGAAATCAGCCCTCGACAACTTATCCGGCAGAAAAATATTTTTTTTAAAAAATCCCTAAGCCCCGGGGTCACAATTTCATCAAAAATCTGACTTTCGGCAATTCACTCAAAAATGTTGCCAGACGTTTGCAAATGCTCCCCTGAAAGCTCTGGCGGTCGAAACAGAAGGCTTATTATAACAATAAAATAAATCAGCCCTCGACAACTTAACCGGCAGAAAAAGATTTTTTTGAAAAAATCCCTAAGCCGCGGGGTCACAATTTCATCAAAAATCTGACTTTTGGCAATTCACTCAAAAATGTTGCCAGACGTTTGCAAATGCTCCCCTGAAAGCTCTGGCGGTCGAAACAGAAGGCTTATTATCACAAGAAAAGAAATCAGCCCTCGACAACTTAACCGGCAGAAAAATATTTTTTGAAAAAATCCCTAAGCCCCGGGGTCACAATTTCATCAAAAATCTGACTTTCAGCAATTCACTCAAAAATGTTGCCAGACGGTTGCCAATGCTCCCCTGAAAGCTCCGGCAGTCGAAACAGAAGGCTTATTATCACAAGAAAAGAAATCAGCCCTCGACAACTTAACCGGCAGAAAAATATTTTTGAAAAAATCCCTAAGCCCCGGGGTCACAATTTCATCAAAAATCTGACTTTCGGGAATTCACTCAAAAATGTTGCCAGACGGTTGCCAATGCTCCCCTGAAAGCTCTGGCGGTCGAAACAGAAGGCTTATTATCACAAGAAAAGAAATCAGCCCTCGACAACTTAATCGGCAGAAAAAGATTTTTTTGAAAAAAATCCCTAAGCCCCGGGGTCACAATTTCATCAAAAATCTGACTTTTGGCAATTCACTCAAAAATGTTGCCAGACGTTTGCAAATGCTCCCCTGAAAGGTTTGGCGGTCGAAACAGAAGGCTTATTATCACAAGAAAAGAAATCAGCCCTCGACAACTTAACCGGCAGAAAAATATTTTTTGAAAAAATCCCTAAGCACCGGGGTCACAATTTCATCAAAAATCTGACTTTCGGCAATTCACTCAGAAATGTTGCCAGACGGTTGCAAATGCTCCCCTGAAAGCTCTGGCGGTCGAAACAGAAGGCTTATTATCACAAGAAAATAAATCAGCCCTCGACAACTTAACCGGCAGAAAAAGTTTTTTTGAGAAAATCCCTAAGCCCCGGGGTCACAATTTCATCAAAAATCTGACTTTTGCCAATTCACTCAGAAATGTTGCCAGACGTTTGCAAATGCTCCCCTGAAAGCTTTGGCGGTCGAAACAGAAGGCTTATTATCACAAGAAAAGAAATCAGCCCTCGACAACTTAACCGGCAGAAAAAGATTTTTTTGAAAAAATCCCTAAGCCCCGGGGTCACAATTTCATCAAAAATCTGACTTTTGGCAATTCACTCAAAAATGTTGCCAGACGTTTGCAAATGCTCCCCTGAAAGCTTTGGCGGTCGAAACAGAAGGCTTATTATCACAAGAAAAGAAATCAGCCCTCGACAACTTAACCGGCAGAAAAAGATTTTTTTGAAAATATCCCTAAGCCCCGGGGTCACAATTTCATCAAAAATCTGACTTTTGGCAATTCACTCAAAAATGTTGCCAGACGTTTGCAAATGCTCCCCTGAAAGCTTTGGCGGTCGAAACAGAAGGCTTATTATCACAAGAAAAGAAATCAGCCCTCGACAACTTAACCGGCAGAAAAAGATTTTTTTGAAAAAATCCCTAAGCCCCGGGGTCACAAATTCATCAAAAATCTGACCTTCGGCAATTCACTCAAAAATGTTGCCAGACGGTTGCCAATGCTCCCCTGAAAGCTCTGGCGATCGAAACAGAAGGCTTATTATCACAAGAAAAGAAATCAGCCCTCGACAACTTAACCGGCAGAAAAAGATTTTTTGAAAAAATCCCTAAGCCCCGGGGTCACAATTTCATCAAAAATCTGACTTTCGGCAATTCACTCAGAAATGTTGCCAGACGGTTGCAAATGCTCCCCTGAAAGCTCTGGCGGTCGAAACAGAAGGCTTATTATCAGAAGAAAAGAAATCTGCCCTCGACAACTTAACCGGCAGAAAAATATTTTTTGAAAAAATCCCTAAGCCCCGGGGTCACAATTTCATCAAAAATCTGACTTTCAGCAATTCACTCAAAAATGTTGCCAGACGGTTGCCAATGCTCCCCTGAAAGCTCCGGCAGTCGAAACAGAAGGCTTATTATCACAAGAAAAGAAATCAGCCCTCGACAACTTAACCGGCAGAAAAATATTTTTGAAAAAATCCCTAAGCCCCGGGGTCACAATTTCATCAAAAATCTGACTTTCGGGAATTCACTCAAAAATGTTGCCAGACGGTTGCCAATGCTCCCCTGAAAGCTCTGGCGGTCGAAACAGAAGGCTTATTATCACAAGAAAAGAAATCAGCCCTCGACAACTAAACTGGCAGAAAAATATTTTTTTGAAAAAATCCCTAAGCACCGGGGTCACAATTTCATCAAAAATCTGACTTTCGGCAATTCACTCAAAAATGTTGCCAGACGGTTGCAAATGCTCTCATGAAAGGTTTGGCAGTCGAAACAGAAGGCTTTTTATCACAGGACAAGAAATCAGCCCTCGACAACTTATCCGGCAGAAAAATATTTTTTTAAAAAAATCCCTAAGCCCCGGGGTCACAATTTCATCAAAAATCTGACTTTCGGCAATTAACTCAGAAATGTTGCCAGACGTTTGCAAATGCTCCCCTGAAAGGTTTGACGGTCGAAACAGAAGGCTTATTATCACAATAAAATAAATCAGCCCTCGACAACTTAACCGGCAGAAAAATATTTTTTGAAAAAATCCCTAAGCCCCGGGGTCACAATTTCATCAAAAATCTGACTTTTGGCAATTCACTCAAAAATGTTGCCAGACGTTTGCAAATGCTCCCCTGAAAGCTTTGGCGCTCGAAACAGAAGGCTTATTATCACAAGAAAAGAAATCAGCCCTCGACAACTTAACCGGCAGAAAAAGATTTTTTTGAAAAAATCCCTAAGCCCCGGGGTCACAATTTCATCAAATATCTGACTTTTGGCAATTCACTCAAAAATGTTGCCAGACGTTTGCAAATGCTCCCCTCAAAGCTTTGGCGGTCGAAACAGAAGGCTTATTATCACAAGAAAAGAAATCAGCCCTCGACAACTTAACCGGCAGAAAAATATTTTTTGAAAAAATCCCTAAGCCCCGGGGTCACAATTTCATCAAAAATCTGACTTTCGGCAATTCACTCAGAAATGTTGCCAGACGTTTGCAAATGCTCCCCTGAAAGCTCTGGCGGTCGAAACAGAAGGCTTATTATCACAAGAAAAGAAATCAGCCGTCGACAACTTAACCGGCAGAAAAAGATTTTTTGGAAAAAATCCCTAAGCCCCGGGGTCACAATTTCATCAAAAATCTGACTTTTGGCAATTCACTCAAAAATGTTGCCAGACGTTTGCAAATGCTCCACTGAAAGGTTTGGCGGTCGAAACAGAAGGCTTATTATCACAAGAAAAGAAATCAGCCCTCGACAACTTAACCGGCAGAAAAATATTTTTTGAAAAAATCCCTAAGCCCCGGGGTCACAATTTCATCAAAAATCTGACTTTCGGCAATTCACTCAGAAATGTTGCCAGACGGTTGCAAATGCTCCCCTGAAAGGTTTGGCGGTCGAAACAGAAGGCTTATTATCACAAGAAAAGAAATCTGCCCTTGACAACTTAACCGGCAGAAAATTATTTTTTGAAAAAATCCCTAAACCCCGGGGTCACAATTTCATCAAAAATCTGACTTTCGGCAATTCACTCAAAAATGTTGCCAGACGGTTGCCAATGTTCCCCTGAAAGCTCTGGGGGTCGAAACAGAAGGCTTATTATCACAAGAAAAGAAATCAGCCCTCGACAACTTATCCGGCAGAAAAAGATTTTTTTGAAAAAATCCCTAAGCACCGGCGTCACAATTTCATCAAAAATCTGACTTTCGGCAATTCACTCAAAAATGTTGCCAGACGTTTGCAAATGCTCCCCTGAAAGCTTTGGCGCTCGAAACAGAAGGCTTATTATCACAAGAAAAGAAATCAGCCCTCGACAACTTAACCGGCAGAAAAAGATTTTTTTGAAAAAATCCCTAAGCCCCGGGGTCACAATTTCATCAAATATCTGACTTTTGGCAATTCACTCAAAAATGTTGCCAGACGTTTGCAAATGCTCCCCTCAAAGCTTTGGCGGTCGAAACAGAAGGCTTATTATCACAAGAAAAGAAATCAGCCCTCGACAACTTAACCGGCAGAAAAATATTTTTTGAAAAAATCCCTAAGCCCCGGGGTCACAATTTCATCAAAAATCTGACTTTCGGCAATTCACTCAGAAATGTTGCCAGACGTTTGCAAATGCTCCCCTGAAAGCTCTGGCGGTCGAAACAGAAGGCTTATTATCACAAGAAAAGAAATCAGCCGTCGACAACTTAACCGGCAGAAAAAGATTTTTTGGAAAAAATCCCTAAGCCCCGGGGTCACAATTTCATCAAAAATCTGACTTTTGGCAATTCACTCAAAAATGTTGCCAGACGTTTGCAAATGCTCCACTGAAAGGTTTGGCGGTCGAAACAGAAGGCTTATTATCACAAGAAAAGAAATCAGCCCTCGACAACTTAACCGGCAGAAAAATATTTTTTGAAAAAATCCCTAAGCCCCGGGGTCACAATTTCATCAAAAATCTGACTTTTGGCAATTCACTCAGAAATGTTGCCAGACGGTTGCAAATGCTCCCCTGAAAGGTTTGGCGGTCGAAACAGAAGGCTTATTATCACAAGAAAAGAAATCTGCCCTTGACAACTTAACCGGCAGAAAAATATTTTTTGAAAAAATCCCTAAACCCCGGGGTCACAATTTCATCAAAAATCTGACTTTCGGCAATTCACTCAAAAATGTTGCCAGACGGTTGCCAATGTTCCCCTGAAAGCTCTGGGGGTCGAAACAGAAGGCTTATTATCACAAGAAAAGAAATCAGCCCTCGACAACTTATCCGGCAGAAAAAGATTTTTTTGAAAAAATCCCTAAGCACCGGCGTCACAATTTCATCAAAAATCTGACTTTCGGCAATTCACTCAAAAATGTTGCCAGACGGTTGCCAATGTTCCCCTGAAAGCTCTGGGGGTCGAAACAGAAGGCTTATTATCACAGGACAAGAAATCAGCCCTCGACAACTTATCCGGCAGAAAAATATTTTTTTTAAAAAATCCCTAAGCCCCGGGGTCACAATTTCATCAAAAATCTGACTTTCGGCAATTCACTCAAAAATGTTGCCAGACGTTTGCAAATGCTCCCCTGAAAGCTCTGGCGGTCGAAACAGAAGGCTTATTATAACAATAAAATAAATCAGCCCTCGACAACTTAACCGGCAGAAAAAGATTTTTTTGAAAAAATCCCTAAGCCGCGGGGTCACAATTTCATCAAAAATCTGACTTTTGGCAATTCACTCAAAAATGTTGCCAGACGTTTGCAAATGCTCCCCTGAAAGCTCTGGCGGTCGAAACAGAAGGCTTATTATCACAAGAAAAGAAATCAGCCCTCGACAACTTAACCGGCAGAAAAATATTTTTTGAAAAAATCCCTAAGCCCCGGGGTCACAATTTCATCAAAAATCTGACTTTCAGCAATTCACTCAAAAATGTTGCCAGACGGTTGCCAATGCTCCCCTGAAAGCTCCGGCAGTCGAAACAGAAGGCTTATTATCACAAGAAAAGAAATCAGCCCTCGACAACTTAACCGGCAGAAAAATATTTTTGAAAAAATCCCTAAGCCCCGGGGTCACAATTTCATCAAAAATCTGACTTTCGGGAATTCACTCAAAAATGTTGCCAGACGGTTGCCAATGCTCCCCTGAAAGCTCTGGCGGTCGAAACAGAAGGCTTATTATCACAAGAAAAGAAATCAGCCCTCGACAACTTAATCGGCAGAAAAAGATTTTTTTGAAAAAAATCCCTAAGCCCCGGGGTCACAATTTCATCAAAAATCTGACTTTTGGCAATTCACTCAAAAATGTTGCCAGACGTTTGCAAATGCTCCCCTGAAAGGTTTGGCGGTCGAAACAGAAGGCTTATTATCACAAGAAAAGAAATCAGCCCTCGACAACTTAACCGGCAGAAAAATATTTTTTGAAAAAATCCCTAAGCCCCGGGGTCACAATTTCATCAAAAATCTGACTTTCGGCAATTCACTCAGAAATGTTGCCAGACGGTTGCAAATGCTCCCCTGAAAGCTCTGGCGGTCGAAACAGAAGGCTTATTATCACAAGAAAATAAATCAGCCCTCGACAACTTAACCGGCAGAAAAAGTTTTTTTGAGAAAATCCCTAAGCCCCGGGGTCACAATTTCATCAAAAATCTGACTTTTGCCAATTCACTCAGAAATGTTGCCAGACGTTTGCAAATGCTCCCCTGAAAGCTTTGGCGGTCGAAACAGAAGGCTTATTATCACAAGAAAAGAAATCAGCCCTCGACAACTTAACCGGCAGAAAAAGATTTTTTTGAAAAAATCCCTAAGCCCCGGGGTCACAATTTCATCAAAAATCTGACTTTTGGCAATTCACTCAAAAATGTTGCCAGACGTTTGCAAATGCTCCCCTGAAAGCTTTGGCGGTCGAAACAGAAGGCTTATTATCACAAGAAAAGAAATCAGCCCTCGACAACTTAACCGGCAGAAAAAGATTTTTTTGAAAAAATCCCTAAGCCCCGGGGTCACAAATTCATCAAAAATCTGACTTTCGGCAATTCACTCAAAAATGTTGCCAGACGGTTGCCAATGCTCCCCTGAAAGCTCTGGCGATCGAAACAGAAGGCTTATTATCACAAGAAAAGAAATCAGCCCTCGACAACTTAACCGGCAGAAAAAGATTTTTTGAAAAAATCCCTAAGCCCCGGGGTCACAATTTCATCAAAAATCTGACTTTCGGCAATTCACTCAGAAATGTTGCCAGACGGTTGCAAATGCTCCCCTGAAAGCTCTGGCGGTCGAAAGAGAAGGCTTATTATAACAAGAAAAGAAATCTGCCCTCGACAACTTTACAGGCAGAAAAATATTTTTTGAAAAAATCCCTAAGCCCCGGGGTCACAATTTCATCAAAAATCTGACTTTCGGCAATTCACTCAAAAATGTTGCCAGACAGTTGCCAATGCTCCCCTGAAAGCTCTGGCGGTCGAAACAGAAGGCTTATTATCACAAGAAAAGAAATCAGCCCTCGACAACTTAACCGGCAGAAAAAGATTTTTTTGAAAAAATCCCTAAGCCCCGGGGTCACAATTTCATCAAAAATCTGACTTTCGGCAATTCACTCAAAAATGTTGCCAGACGGTTGCAAATGCTCCCCTGAAAGCTCTGGCGGTCGAAACAGAAGGCTTATTATCACAAGAAAATAAATCAGCCCTCGACAACTTAACCGGCAGAAAAAGTTTTTTTGAAAAAATCCCTAAGCCCCGGGGTCACAATATCATCAAAAATCTGACTTTTGGCAATTCACTCAAAAATGTTGCCAGACGTTTGCAAATGCTCCCCTGAAAGCTTTGGCGGTCGAAACAGAAGGCTTATTATCACAAGAAAAGAAATCAGCCCTCGACAACTTAACCGGCAGAAAAAGATTTTTTTGAAAAAATCCCTAAGCCCCGGGGTCACAAATTCATCAAAAATCTGACTTTCGGCAATTCACTCAAAAATGTTGCCAGACGGTTGCCAATGCTCCCCTGAAAGCTCTGGCGATCGAAACAGAAGGCTTATTATCACAAGAAAAGAAATCAGCCCTCGACAACTTAACCGGCAGAAAAAGATTTTTTGAAAAAATCCCTAAGCCCCGGGGTCACAATTTCATCAAAAATCTGACTTTCGGCAATTCACTCAGAAATGTTGCCAGACGGTTGCAAATGCTCCCCTGAAAGCTCTGGCGGTCGAAACAGAAGGCTTATTATAACAAGAAAAGAAATCTGCCCTCGACAACTTTACAGGCAGAAAAATATTTTTTGAAAAAATCCCTAAGCCCCGGGGTCACAATTTCATCAAAAATCTGACTTTCGGCAATTCACTCAAAAATGTTGCCAGACAGTTGCCAATGCTCCCCTGAAAGCTATGGCGGTCGAAACAAAAGGCTTATTATCACAAGGAAAAAAAAAAAGCCCTCGACAACTTAACCGGCAGAAAAAGATTTTTTTGAAAAAATCCCTAAGCCCCGGGGTCACAATTTCATCAAAAATCTGACTTTTGGCAATTCACTCAGAAATGTTGCCAGACGTTTGCAAATGCTCCCCTGAAAGCTTTGGCGGTCGAAACAGAAGGCTTATTATCACAAGAAAAGAAATCAGCCCTCGACAACTTAACCGGCAGAAAAAGATTTTTTTGAAAAAATCCCTAAGCCCCGGGGTCACAATTTCATCAAAAATCTGACTTTCGGCAATTCACTCAAAAATGTTGCCAGACGGTTGCCAATGCTCCCCTGAAAGCTCTGGCGGTCGAAACAGAAGGCTTATTATCACAATAAAATAAATCAGCCCTCGACAACTTAACCGGCAGAAAAAGATTTTTTTGAAAAAATCCCTAAGCCCCGGGGTCACAATTTCATCAAAAATCTGACTTTTGGCAATTCACTCAAAAATGTTGCCAGACGTTTGCAAATGCTCCCCTGAAAGCTTTGGCGGTCGAAACAGAAGGCTTATTATCACAAGAAAAGAAATCAGCCCTCGACAACTTAACCGGCAGAAAAAGATTTTTTTGAAAAAATCCCTAAGCCCCGGGGTCACAATTTCATCAAAAATCTGACTTTTGGCAATTCACTCAAAAATGTTGCCAGACGTTTGCAAATGCTCCCCTGAAAGCTTTGGCGGTCGAAACAGAAGGCTTATTATCACAAGAAAAGAAATCAGCCCTCGACAACTTAACCGGCAGAAAAAGATTTTTTTGAAAAAATCCCTAAGCCCCGGGGTCACAAATTCATCAAAAATCTGACTTTCGGCAATTCACTCAAAAATGTTGCCAGACGGTTGCCAATGCTCCCCTGAAAGCTCTGGCGATCGAAACAGAAGGCTTATTATCACAAGAAAAGAAATGAGCCCTCGACAACTTAACCGGCAGAAAAAGATTTTTTGAAAAAATCCCTAAGCCCCGGGGTCACAATTTCATCAAAAATCTGACTTTCGGCAATTCACTCAGAAATGTTGCCAGACGGTTGCAAATGCTCCCCTGAAAGCTCTGGCGGTCGAAAAAGAAGGCTTATTATAACAAGAAAAGAAATCTGCCCTCGACAACTTTACAGGCAGAAAAATATTTTTTGAAAAAATCCCTAAACCCCGGGGTCACAATTTCATCAAAAATCTGACTTTCGGCAATTCACTCAAAAATGTTGCCAGACAGTTGCCAATGCTCCCCTGAAAGCTCTGGCGGTCGAAACAGAAGGCTTATTATCACAAGGAAAAAAAAAAAGCCCTCGACAACTTAACCGGCAGAAAAAGATTTTTTTGAAAAAATCCCTAACCCCGGGGTCACAATTTCATCAAAAATCTGACTTTTGGCAATTCACTCAAAAATGTTGCCAGACGGTTGCCAATGCTCCCCTGAAAGCTCTGGCGGTCGAAACAGAAGGCTTATTATCACAAGAAAAGAAATCAGCCCTCGACAACTTAACCGGCAGAAAAAGATTTTTTTGAAAAAATCCCTAAGCCCCGGGGTCACAATTTCATCAAAAATCTGACTTTTGGCAATTCACTCAAAAATGTTGCCAGACGTTTGCAAATGCTCCCCTGAAAGCTTTGGCGGTCGAAACAGAAGGCTTATTATCACAAGAAAAGAAATCAGCCCTCGACAACTTAACCGGCTGAAAAATATTTTTTGAAAAAATCCCTAAGCCCTGGGGTCACAATTTCATCAAAAATCTGACTTTCGGCAACTCACTCATAAACGTTGCCAGACGTTTGCAAATGCTACCCTGAAAGGTTTCGCGGTCGAAACAGAAGCCTTTTGATCACAGGACAAGAAATAAGTCCTGGACAACTTAACCGGCAGTAAAAGATTTTTTTGAAAAAATCCCTAAGCCCCGGGGTCACAATTTCATCAAAAATCTGACTTTTGGCAATTCACTCAAAAATGTTGCCATACGTTTGCAAATGCTCCCCTGAAAGGTTTGGCAGTCGAAACAGAAGGCTTATTATCACAAGAAAAGAAATCAGCCCTCGACAACTTAACCAGCAGAAAAATATTTTTTGAAAAAATCCCTAAGCCCCGGGGTCACAATTTCATCAAAAATCTGACTTTCGGCAATTCACTCAGAAATGTTGCCAGACGGTTGCAAATGCTCCCCTGAAAGCTCTGGCGGTCGAAACAGAAGGCTTATTATAACAAGAAAAGAAATCTGCCCTCGACAACTTTACAGGCAGAAAAATATTTTTTGAAAAAATCCCTAAGCCCCGGGGTCACAATTTCATCAAAAATCTGACTTTCGGCAATTCACTCAAAAATGTTGCCAGACAGTTGCCAATGCTCCCCTGAAAGCTCTGGCGGTCGAAACAGAAGGCTTATTATCACAAGGAAAAAAAAAAGCCCTCGACAACTTAACCGGCAGAAAAAGATTTTTTTGAAAAAATCCCTAAGCCCCGGGGTCACAATTTCATCAAAAATCTGACTTTTGGCAATTCACTCAAAAATGTTGCCAGACGGTTGCCAATGCTCCCCTGAAAGCTCTGGCGGTCGAAACAGAAGGCTTATTATCACAAGAAAAGAAATCAGCCCTCGACAACTTAACCGGCAGAAAAAGATTTTTTTGAAAAAATCCCTAAGCCCCGGGGTCACAATTTCATCAAAAATCTGACTTTTGGCAATTCACTCAAAAATGTTGCCAGACGTTTGCAAATGCTCCCCTGAAAGCTTTGGCGGTCGAAACAGAAGGCTTATTATCACAAGAAAAGAAATCAGCCCTCGACAACTTAACCGGCAGAAAAAGATTTTTTTGAAAAAATCCCTAAGCCCCGGGGTCACAATTTCATCAAAAATCTGACTTTCGGCAATTCACTCAAAAATGTTGCCAGACGGTTGCAAATGCTCCCCTGAAAATTTCGGCGTTCGAAACAGAAGGCTTATTATCACAAGAAAAGAAATCAGCCCTCGACAACTTAACCGGCTGAAAAATATTATTTGAAAAAATCCCTAAGCCCTGGGGTCACAATTTCATCAAAAATCTGACTTTCGGCAACTCACTCATAAATGTTGCCAGACGTTTGCAAATGCTACCCTGAAAGGTTTCGCGGTCGAAACAGAAGCCTTTTGATCACAGGACAAGAAATAAGTCCTGGACAACTTAACCGGCAGTAAAAGATTTTTTTGAAAAAATCCCTAAGCCCCGGGGTCACAATTTCATCAAAAATCTGACTTTCGGCAATTCACTCAAAAATGTTGCCAGACGGTTGCCAATGTTCCCCTGAAAGCTCTGGGGGTCGAAACAGAAGGCTTATTATCACAGGACAAGAAATCAGCCCTCGACAACTTATCCGGCAGAAAAATATTTTTTTTAAAAAATCCCTAAGCCCCGGGGTCACAATTTCATCAAAAATCTGACTTTCGGCAATTCACTCAAAAATGTTGCCAGACGTTTGCAAATGCTCCCCTGAAAGCTCTGGCGGTCGAAACAGAAGGCTTATTATAACAATAAAATAAATCAGCCCTCGACAACTTAACCGGCAGAAAAAGATTTTTTTGAAAAAATCCCTAAGCCGCGGGGTCACAATTTCATCAAAAATCTGACTTTTGGCAATTCACTCAAAAATGTTGCCAGACGTTTGCAAATGCTCCCCTGAAAGCTCTGGCGGTCGAAACAGAAGGCTTATTATCACAATAAAATAAATCAGCCCTCGACAACTTAACCGGCAGAAAAAGATTTTTTTGAAAAAATCCCTAAGCCCCGGGGTCACAATTTCATCAAAAATCTGACTTTTGGCAATTCACTCAGATATGTTGCCAGACGGTTGCAAATGCTCCCCTGAAAGCTCTGGCGGTCGAAACAGAAGGCTTATTATCAGAAGAAAAGAAATCTGCCCTCGACAACTTAACCGGCAGAAAAATATTTTTTGAAAAAATCCCTAAGCCCCGGGGTCACAATTTCATCAAAAATCTGACTTTCAGCAATTCACTCAAAAATGTTGCCAGACGGTTGCCAATGCTCCCCTGAAAGCTCCGGCAGTCGAAACAGAAGGCTTATTATCACAAGAAAAGAAATCAGCCCTCGACAACTTAACCGGCAGAAAAATATTTTTGAAAAAATCCCTAAGCCCCGGGGTCACAATTTCATCAAAAATCTGACTTTCGGGAATTCACTCAAAAATGTTGCCAGACGGTTGCCAATGCTCCCCTGAAAGCTCTGGCGGTCGAAACAGAAGGCTTATTATCACAAGAAAAGAAATCAGCCCTCGACAACTAAACTGGCAGAAAATGATTTTTTTGAAAAAATCCCTAAGCCCCGGGGTCACAATTTCATCAAAAATCTGACTTTCGGCAATTCACTCAAAAATGTTGCCAGACGTTTGCAAATGCTCCCCTGAAAGCTTTGGCGGTCGAAACAGAAGGCTTATTATCACAAGAAAAGAAATCAGCCCTCAACAACTTAACCGGCAGAAAAATATTTTTTGAAAAAATCCCTAAGCCCCGGGGTCACAATTTCATCAAAAATCTGACTTTCGGCAATTCACTCAAAAATGTTGCCAGACGGTTGCCAATGCTCCCCTGAAAGCTCTGGCAGTCGAAACAGAAGGCTTATTATCACAAGAAAAGAAATCAGCCCTCGACAACTTAACCGGCAGAAAAAGATTTTTTTGAAAAAAATCCCTAAGCCCCGGGGTCACAATTTCATCAAAAATCTGACTTTTGGCAATTCACTCAAAAATGTTGCCAGACGTTTGCAAATGCTCCCCTGAAAGGTTTGGCGGTCGAAACAGAAGGCTTATTATCACAAGAAAAGAAATCAGCCCTCGACAACTTAACCGGCAGAAAAATATTTTTTGAAAAAATCCCTAAGCACCGGGGTCACAATTTCATCAAAAATCTGACTTTCGGCAATTCACTCAGAAATGTTGCCAGACGGTTGCAAATGCTCCCCTGAAAGCTCTGGCGGTCGAAACAGAAGGCTTATTATCACAAGAAAATAAATCAGCCCTCGACAACTTAACCGGCAAAAAAAGTTTTTTTGAAAAAATCCCTAAGCCCCGGGGTCACAATTTCATCAAAAATCTGACTTTTGCCAATTCACTCAGAAATGTTGCCAGACGTTTGCAAATGCTCCCCTGAAAGCTTTGGCGGTCGAAACAGAAGGCTTATTATCACAAGAAAAGAAATCAGCCCTCGACAACTTAACCGGCAGAAAAAGATTTTTTTGAAAAAATCCCTAAGCCCCGGGGTCACAATTTCATCAAAAATCTGACTTTCGGCAATTCACTCAAAAATGTTGCCAGACGGTTGCCAATGCTCCCCTGAAAGCTCTGGCGATCGAAACAGAAGGCTTATTATCACAATAAAATAAATCAGCCCTCGACAACTTAACCGGCAGAAAAAGATTTTTTTGAAAAAATCCCTAAGCCCCGGGGTCACAATTTCATCAAAAATCTGACTTTTGGCAATTCACTCAAAAATGTTGCCAGACGTTTGCAAATGCTCCCCTGAAAGCTTTGGCGGTCGAAACAGAAGGCTTATTATCACAAGAAAAGAAATCAGCCCTCGACAACTTAACCGGCAGAAAAAGATTTTTTTGAAAATATCCCTAAGCCCCGGGGTCACAATTTCATCAAAAATCTGACTTTTGGCAATTCACTCAAAAATGTTGCCAGACGTTTGCAAATGCTCCCCTGAAAGCTTTGGCGGTCGAAACAGAAGGCTTATTATCACAAGAAAAGAAATCAGCCCTCGACAACTTAACCGGCAGAAAAAGATTTTTTTGAAAAAATCCCTAAGCCCCGGGGTCACAAATTCATCAAAAATCTGACTTTCGGCAATTCACTCAAAAATGTTGCCAGACGGTTGCCAATGCTCCCCTGAAAGCTCTGGCGATCGAAACAGAAGGCTTATTATCACAAGAAAAGAAATCAGCCCTCGACAACTTAACCGGCAGAAAAAGATTTTTTGAAAAAATCCCTAAGCCCCGGGGTCACAATTTCATCAAAAATCTGACTTTCGGCAATTCACTCAGAAATGTTGCCAGACGGTTGCAAATGCTCCCCTGAAAGCTCTGGCGGTCGAAACAGAAGGCTTATTATCAGAAGAAAAGAAATCTGCCCTCGACAACTTAACCGGCAGAAAAATATTTTTTGAAAAAATCCCTAAGCCCCGGGGTCACAATTTCATCAAAAATCTGACTTTCAGCAATTCACTCAAAAATGTTGCCAGACGGTTGCCAATGCTCCCCTGAAAGCTCCGGCAGTCGAAACAGAAGGCTTATTATCACAAGAAAAGAAATCAGCCCTCGACAACTTAACCGGCAGAAAAATATTTTTGAAAAAATCCCTAAGCCCCGGGGTCACAATTTCATCAAAAATCTGACTTTCGGGAATTCACTCAAAAATGTTGCCAGACGGTTGCCAATGCTCCCCTGAAAGCTCTGGCGGTCGAAACAGAAGGCTTATTATCACAAGAAAAGAAATCAGCCCTCGACAACTAAACTGGCAGAAAATGATTTTTTTGAAAAAATCCCTAAGCCCCGGGGTCACAATTTCATCAAAAATCTGACTTTCGGCAATTCACTCAAAAATGTTGCCAGACGTTTGCAAATGCTCCCCTGAAAGCTTTGGCGGTCGAAACAGAAGGCTTATTATCACAAGAAAAGAAATCAGCCCTCAACAACTTAACCGGCAGAAAAATATTTTTTGAAAAAATCCCTAAGCCCCGGGGTCACAATTTCATCAAAAATCTGACTTTCGGCAATTCACTCAAAAATGTTGCCAGACGGTTGCCAATGCTCCCCTGAAAGCTCTGGCAGTCGAAACAGAAGGCTTATTATCACAAGAAAAGAAATCAGCCCTCGACAACTTAACCGGCAGAAAAAGATTTTTTTGAAAAAAATCCCTAAGCCCCGGGGTCACAATTTCATCAAAAATCTGACTTTTGGCAATTCACTCAAAAATGTTGCCAGACGTTTGCAAATGCTCCCCTGAAAGGTTTGGCGGTCGAAACAGAAGGCTTATTATCACAAGAAAAGAAATCAGCCCTCGACAACTTAACCGGTAGAAAAATATTTTTTGAAAAAATCCCTAAGCCCCGGGGTCACAATTTCATCAAAAATCTGACTTTCGGCAATTCACTCAGAAATGTTGCCAGACGGTTGCAAATGCTCCCCTGAAAGCTCTGGCGGTCGAAACAGAAGGCTTATTATAACAAGAAAAGAAATCTGCCCTCGACAACTTTACAGGCAGAAAAATATTTTTTGAAAAAATCCCTAAGCCCCGGGGTCACAATTTCATCAAAAATCTGACTTTCGGCAATTCACTCAAAAATGTTGCCAGACAGTTGCCAATGCTCCCCTGAAAGCTCTGGCGGTCGAAACAGAAGGCTTATTATCACAAGGAAAAAAAAAAGCCCTCGACAACTTAACCGGCAGAAAAAGATTTTTTTGAAAAAATCCCTAAGCCCCGGGGTCACAATTTCATCAAAAATCTGACTTTTGGCAATTCACTCAAAAATGTTGCCAGACGGTTGCCAATGCTCCCCTGAAAGCTCTGGCGGTCGAAACAGAAGGCTTATTATCACAAGAAAAGAAATCAGCCCTCGACAACTTAACCGGCAGAAAAAGATTTTTTTGAAAAAATCCCTAAGCCCCGGGGTCACAATTTCATCAAAAATCTGACTTTTGGCAATTCACTCAAAAATGTTGCCAGACGTTTGCAAATGCTCCCCTGAAAGCTTTGGCGGTCGAAACAGAAGGCTTATTATCACAAGAAAAGAAATCAGCCCTCGACAACTTAACCGGCAGAAAAAGATTTTTTTGAAAAAATCCCTAAGCCCCGGGGTCACAATTTCATCAAAAATCTGACTTTCGGCAATTCACTCAAAAATGTTGCCAGACGGTTGCAAATGCTCCCCTGAAAATTTCGGCGTTCGAAACAGAAGGCTTATTATCACAAGAAAAGAAATCAGCCCTCGACAACTTAACCGGCTGAAAAATATTATTTGAAAAAATCCCTAAGCCCTGGGGTCACAATTTCATCAAAAATCTGACTTTCGGCAACTCACTCATAAATGTTGCCAGACGTTTGCAAATGCTACCCTGAAAGGTTTCGCGGTCGAAACAGAAGCCTTTTGATCACAGGACAAGAAATAAGTCCTGGACAACTTAACCGGCAGTAAAAGATTTTTTTGAAAAAATCCCTAAGCCCCGGGGTCACAATTTCATCAAAAATCTGACTTTCGGCAATTCACTCAAAAATGTTGCCAGACGGTTGCCAATGTTCCCCTGAAAGCTCTGGGGGTCGAAACAGAAGGCTTATTATCACAGGACAAGAAATCAGCCCTCGACAACTTATCCGGCAGAAAAATATTTTTTTAAAAAAATCCCTAAGCCCCGGGGTCACAATTTCATCAAAAATCTGACTTTCGGCAATTCACTCAAAAATGTTGCCAGACGTTTGCAAATGCTCCCCTGAAAGCTCTGGCGGTCGAAACAGAAGGCTTATTATAACAATAAAATAAATCAGCCCTCGACAACTTAACCGGCAGAAAAAGATTTTTTTGAAAAAATCCCTAAGCCGCGGGGTCACAATTTCATCAAAAATCTGACTTTTGGCAATTCACTCAAAAATGTTGCCAGACGTTTGCAAATGCTCCCCTGAAAGCTCTGGCGGTCGAAACAGAAGGCTTATTATCACAATAAAATAAATCAGCCCTCGACAACTTAACCGGCAGAAAAAGATTTTTTTGAAAAAATCCCTAAGCCCCGGGGTCACAATTTCATCAAAAATCTGACTTTTGGCAATTCACTCAGATATGTTGCCAGACGGTTGCAAATGCTCCCCTGAAAGCTCTGGCGGTCGAAACAGAAGGCTTATTATCAGAAGAAAAGAAATCTGCCCTCGACAACTTAACCGGCAGAAAAATATTTTTTGAAAAAATCCCTAAGCCCCGGGGTCACAATTTCATCAAAAATCTGACTTTCAGCAATTCACTCAAAAATGTTGCCAGACGGTTGCCAATGCTCCCCTGAAAGCTCCGGCAGTCGAAACAGAAGGCTTATTATCACAAGAAAAGAAATCAGCCCTCGACAACTTAACCGGCAGAAAAATATTTTTGAAAAAATCCCTAAGCCCCCGGGGTCACAATTTCATCAAAAATCTGACTTTCGGGAATTCACTCAAAAATGTTGCCAGACGGTTGCCAATGCTCCCCTGAAAGCTCTGGCGGTCGAAACAGAAGGCTTATTATCACAAGAAAAGAAATCAGCCCTCGACAACTAAACTGGCAGAAAATGATTTTTTTGAAAAAATCCCTAAGCCCCGGGGTCACAATTTCATCAAAAATCTGACTTTCGGCAATTCACTCAAAAATGTTGCCAGACGTTTGCAAATGCTCCCCTGAAAGCTTTGGCGGTCGAAACAGAAGGCTTATTATCACAAGAAAAGAAATCAGCCCTCAACAACTTAACCGGCAGAAAAATATTTTTTGAAAAAATCCCTAAGCCCCGGGGTCACAATTTCATCAAAAATCTGACTTTCGGCAATTCACTCAAAAATGTTGCCAGACGGTTGCCAATGCTCCCCTGAAAGCTCTGGCAGTCGAAACAGAAGGCTTATTATCACAAGAAAAGAAATCAGCCCTCGACAACTTAACCGGCAGAAAAAGATTTTTTTGAAAAAAATCCCTAAGCCCCGGGGTCACAATTTCATCAAAAATCTGACTTTTGGCAATTCACTCAAAAATGTTGCCAGACGTTTGCAAATGCTCCCCTGAAAGGTTTGGCGGTCGAAACAGAAGGCTTATTATCACAAGAAAAGAAATCAGCCCTCGACAACTTAACCGGCAGAAAAATATTTTTTGAAAAAATCCCTAAGCACCGGGGTCACAATTTCATCAAAAATCTGACTTTCGGCAATTCACTCAGAAATGTTGCCAGACGGTTGCAAATGCTCCCCTGAAAGCTCTGGCGGTCGAAACAGAAGGCTTATTATCACAAGAAAATAAATCAGCCCTCGACAACTTAACCGGCAGAAAAAGTTTTTTTGAAAAAATCCCTAAGCCCCGGGGTCACAATTTCATCAAAAATCTGACTTTTGCCAATTCACTCAGAAATGTTGCCAGACGTTTGCAAATGCTCCCCTGAAAGCTTTGGCGGTCGAAACAGAAGGCTTATTATCACAAGAAAAGAAATCAGCCCTCGACAACTTAACCGGCAGAAAAAGATTTTTTTGAAAAAATCCCTAAGCCCCGGGGTCACAATTTCATCAAAAATCTGACTTTCGGCAATTCACTCAAAAATGTTGCCAGACGGTTGCCAATGCTCCCCTGAAAGCTCTGGCGATCGAAACAGAAGGCTTATTATCACAATAAAATAAATCAGCCCTCGACAACTTAACCGGCAGAAAAAGATTTTTTTGAAAAAATCCCTAAGCCCCGGGGTCACAATTTCATCAAAAATCTGACTTTTGGCAATTCACTCAAAAATGTTGCCAGACGTTTGCAAATGCTCCCCTGAAAGCTTTGGCGGTCGAAACAGAAGGCTTATTATCACAAGAAAAGAAATCAGCCCTCGACAACTTAACCGGCAGAAAAAGATTTTTTTGAAAATATCCCTAAGCCCCGGGGTCACAATTTCATCAAAAATCTGACTTTTGGCAATTCACTCAAAAATGTTGCCAGACGTTTGCAAATGCTCCCCTGAAAGCTTTGGCGGTCGAAACAGAAGGCTTATTATCACAAGAAAAGAAATCAGCCCTCGACAACTTAACCGGCAGAAAAAGATTTTTTTGAAAAAATCCCTAAGCCCCGGGGTCACAAATTCATCAAAAATCTGACTTTCGGCAATTCACTCAAAAATGTTGCCAGACGGTTGCCAATGCTCCCCTGAAAGCTCTGGCGATCGAAACAGAAGGCTTATTATCACAAGAAAAGAAATCAGCCCTCGACAACTTAACCGGCAGAAAAAGATTTTTTGAAAAAATCCCTAAGCCCCGGGGTCACAATTTCATCAAAAATCTGACTTTCGGCAATTCACTCAGAAATGTTGCCAGACGGTTGCAAATGCTCCCCTGAAAGCTCTGGCGGTCGAAACAGAAGGCTTATTATCAGAAGAAAAGAAATCTGCCCTCGACAACTTAACCGGCAGAAAAATATTTTTTGAAAAAATCCCTAAGCCCCGGGGTCACAATTTCATCAAAAATCTGACTTTCAGCAATTCACTCAAAAATGTTGCCAGACGGTTGCCAATGCTCCCCTGAAAGCTCCGGCAGTCGAAACAGAAGGCTTATTATCACAAGAAAAGAAATCAGCCCTCGACAACTTAACCGGCAGAAAAATATTTTTGAAAAAATCCCTAAGCCCCGGGGTCACAATTTCATCAAAAATCTGACTTTCGGGAATTCACTCAAAAATGTTGCCAGACGGTTGCCAATGCTCCCCTGAAAGCTCTGGCGGTCGAAACAGAAGGCTTATTATCACAAGAAAAGAAATCAGCCCTCGACAACTAAACTGGCAGAAAATGATTTTTTTGAAAAAATCCCTAAGCCCCGGGGTCACAATTTCATCAAAAATCTGACTTTCGGCAATTCACTCAAAAATGTTGCCAGACGTTTGCAAATGCTCCCCTGAAAGCTTTGGCGGTCGAAACAGAAGGCTTATTATCACAAGAAAAGAAATCAGCCCTCAACAACTTAACCGGCAGAAAAATATTTTTTGAAAAAATCCCTAAGCCCCGGGGTCACAATTTCATCAAAAATCTGACTTTCGGCAATTCACTCAAAAATGTTGCCAGACGGTTGCCAATGCTCCCCTGAAAGCTCTGGCAGTCGAAACAGAAGGCTTATTATCACAAGAAAAGAAATCAGCCCTCGACAACTTAACCGGCAGAAAAAGATTTTTTTGAAAAAAATCCCTAAGCCCCGGGGTCACAATTTCATCAAAAATCTGACTTTTGGCAATTCACTCAAAAATGTTGCCAGACGTTTGCAAATGCTCCCCTGAAAGGTTTGGCGGTCGAAACAGAAGGCTTATTATCACAAGAAAAGAAATCAGCCCTCGACAACTTAACCGGTAGAAAAATATTTTTTGAAAAAATCCCTAAGCACCGGGGTCACAATTTCATCAAAAATCTGACTTTCGGCAATTCACTCAGAAATATTGCCAGACGGTTGCAAATGCTCCCCTGAAAGCTCTGGCGGTCGAAACAGAAGGCTTATTATCACAAGAAAATAAATCAGCCCTCGACAACTTAACCGGCAGAAAAAGTTTTTTTGAAAAAATCCCTAAGCCCCGGGGTCACAATTTCATCAAAAATCTGACTTTCGGCAATTCACTCAAAAATGTTGCCAGACGTTTGCAAATGCTCCCCTGAAAGCTTTGGCGGTCGAAACAGAAGGCTTATTATCACAAGAAAAGAAATCAGCCCTCGACAACTTAACCGGCAGAAAAAGATTTTTTTGAAAAAATCCCTAAGCCCCGGGGTCACAAATTCATCAAAAATCTGACTTTCGGCAATTCACTCAAAAATGTTGCCAGACGGTTGCCAATGCTCCCCTGAAAGCTCTGGCGATCGAAACAGAAGGCTTATTATCACAAGAAAAGAAATCAGCCCTCGACAACTTAACCGGCAGAAAAAGATTTTTTGAAAAAATCCCTAAGCCCCGGGTTCACAATTTCATCAAAAATCTGACTTTCGGCAATTCACTCAGAAATGTTGCCAGACGGTTGCAAATGCTCCCCTGAAAGCTCTGGCGGTCGAAACAGAAGGCTTATTATAACAAGAAAAGAAATCTGCCCTCGACAACTTTACAGGCAGAAAAAGATTTTTTGAAAAAATCCCTAAGCCCCGGGGTCACAATTTCATCAAAAATCTGACTTTCGGCAATTCACTCAAAAATGTTGCCAGACAGTTGCCAATGCTCCCCTGAAAGCTCTGGCGGTCGAAACAGAAGGCTTATTATCACAAGGAAAAAAAAAAAGCCCTCGACAACTTAACCGGCAGAAAAAGATTTTTTTGAAAAAATCCCTAAGCCCCGGGGTCACAATTTCATCAAAAATCTGACTTTTGGCAATTCACTCAGAAATGTTGCCAGACGTTTGCAAATGCTACCCTGAAAGGTTTCGCGGTCGAAACAGAAGCCTTTTGATCACAGGACAAGAAATAAGTCCTGGACAACTTAACCGGCAGTAAAAGATTTTTTTGAAAAAATCCCTAAGCCCCGGGGTCACAATTTCATCAAAAATCTGACTTTTGGCAATTCACTCAAAAATGTTGCCAGACGTTTGCAAATGCTCCCCTGAAAGGTTTGGCAGTCGAAACAGAAGGCTTATTATCACAAGAAAAGAAATCAGCCCTCGACAACTTAACCAGCAGAAAAATATTTTTTGAAAAAATCCCTAAGCCCCGGGGTCACAATTTCATCAAAAATCTGACTTTCGGCAATTCACTCAGAAATGTTGCCAGACGGTTGCAAATGCTCCCCTGAAAGGTTTGGCGGTCGAAACAGAAGGCTTATTATCACAAGAAAAGAAATCAGCCCTCGACAACTTAACCGGCAGAAAAATATTTTTTGAAAAAATCCCTAAGCCCCGGGGTCACAATTTCATCAAAAATCTGACTTTCGGCAATTCACTCAGAAATGTTGCCAGACGGTTGCAAATGCTCCCCTGAAAGCTCTGGCGGTCGAAACAGAAGGCTTATTATAACAAGAAAAGAAATCTGCCCTCGACAACTTTACAGGCAGAAAAATATTTTTTGAAAAAATCCCTAAGCCCCGGGGTCACAATTTCATCAAAAATCTGACTTTCGGCAATTCACTCAAAAATGTTGCCAGACAGTTGCCAATGCTCCCCTGAAAGCTCTGGCGGTCGAAACAGAAGGCTTATTATCACAAGGAAAAAAAAAAAGCCCTCGACAACTTAACCGGCAGAAAAAGATTTTTTTGAAAAAATCCCTAAGCCCCGGGGTCACAATTTCATCAAAAATCTGACTTTCGGCAATTCACTCAAAAATGTTGCCAGACGGTTGCCAATGCTCCCCTGAAAGCTCTGGCGGTCGAAACAGAAGGCTTATTATCACAATAAAATAAATCAGCCCTCGACAACTTAACCGGCAGAAAAAGATTTTTTTGAAAAAATCCCTAAGCCCCGGGGTCACAATTTCATCAAAAATCTGACTTTTGGCAATTCACTCAAAAATGTTGCCAGACGTTTGCAAATGCTCCCCTGAAAGCTTTGGCGGTCGAAACAGAAGGCTTATTATCACAAGAAAAGAAATCAGCCCTCGACAACTTAACCGGCAGAAAAAGATTTTTTTGAAAAAATCCCTAAGCCCCGGGGTCACAATTTCATCAAAAATCTGACTTTCGGCAATTCACTCAAAAATGTTGCCAGACGGTTGCAAATGCTCCCCTGAAAGTTTTGGCGGTCGAAACAGAAGGCTTATTATCACAAGAAAAGAAATCAGCCCTCGACAACTTAACCGGCTGAAAAATATTATTTGAAAAAATCCCTAAGCCCTGGGGTCACAATTTCATCAAAAATCTGACTTTCGGCAACTCACTCATAAATGTTGCCAGACGTTTGCAAATGCTACCCTGAAAGGTTTCGCGGTCGAAACAGAAGCCTTTTGATCACAGGACAAGAAATAAGTCCTGGACAACTTAACCGGCAGTAAAAGATTTTTTTGAAAAAATCCCTAAGCCCCGGGGTCACAATTTCATCAAAAATCTGACTTTTGGCAATTCACTCAAAAATGTTGCCAGACGTTTGCAAATGCTCCCCTGAAATGTTTGGCAGTCGAAACAGAAGGCTTATTATCACAAGAAAAGAAATCAGCCCTCGACAACTTAACCAGCAGAAAAATATTTTTTGAAAAAATCCCTAAGCCCCGGGGTCACAATTTCATCAAAAATCTGACTTTCGGCAATTCACTCAGAAATGTTGCCAGACGGTTGCAAATGCTCCCCTGAAAGGTTTGGCGGTCGAAACAGAAGGCTTATTATCACAAGAAAAGAAATCAGCCCTCGACAACTTAACCGGCAGAAAAATATTTTTTGAAAAAATCCCTAAGCCCCGGGGTCACAATTTCATCAAAAATCTGACTTTCGGCAATTCACTCAGAAATGTTGCCAGACGGTTGCAAATGCTCCCCTGAAAGCTCTGGCGGTCGAAACAGAAGGCTTATTATCACAAGAAAAGAAATCTGCCCTCGACAACTTTACCGGCAGAAAAATATTTTTTGAAAAAATCCCTAAGCCCCGGGGTCACAATTTCATCAAAAATCTGACTTTCGGCAATTCACTCAAAAATGTTGCCAGACGGTTGCCAATGCTCCCCTGAAAGCTCTGGCGGTCGAAACAGAAGGCTTATTATCACAAGAAAAGAAATCAGCCCTCGACAACTTAACCGGCAGAAAAATATTTTTTGAAAAAATCCCTAAGCCCCGGGGTCACAATTTCATCAAAAATCTGACTTTCGGCAATTCACTCAAAAATGTTGCCAGACGGTTGCCAATGCTCCCCTGAAAGCTCTGGCGGTCGAAACAGAAGGCTTATTATCACAATAAAATAAATCAGCCCTCGACAACTTAACCGGCAGAAAAAGATTTTTTTGAAAAAATCCCTAAGCCCCGGGGTCACAATTTCATCAAAAATCTGACTTTTGGCAATTCACTCAAAAATGTTGCCAGACGTTTGCAAATGCTCCCCTGAAAGCTTTGGCGGTCGAAACAGAAGGCTTATTATCACAAGAAAAGAAATCAGCCCTCGACAACTTAACCGGCAGAAAAAGATTTTTTTGAAAAAATCCCTAAGCCCCGGGGTCACAAATTCATCAAAAATCTGACTTTCGGCAATTCACTCAAAAATGTTGCCAGACGGTTGCCAATGCTCCCCTGAAAGCTCTGGCGATCGAAACAGAAGGCTTATTATCACAAGAAAAGAAATCAGCCCTCGACAACTTAACCGGCAGAAAAAGATTTTTTGAAAAAATCCCTAAGCCCCGGGGTCACAATTTCATCAAAAATCTGACTTTTGGCAATTCACTCAAAAATGTTGCCAGACGTTTGCAAATGCTCCCCTGAAAGCTTTGGCGGTCGAAACATAAGGCTTATTATCACAAGAAAAGAAATCAGCCCTCGACAACTTTACCGGCAGAAAAAATTTTATTTGAAAAAATCCCTAAGCCCCGGGGTCACAAATTCATCAAAAATCTGACTTTCGGCAATTCACTCAAAAATGTTGCCAGACGGTTGCCAATGCTCCCCTGAAAGCTCTGGCGATCGAAACAGAAGGCTTATTATCACAAGAAAAGAAATCAGCCCTCGACAACTTAACCGGCAGAAAAATATTTTTTGAAAAAATCCCTAAGCCCAGGGGTCACAATTTCATCAAAAATCTGACTTTCGGCAATTCACTCAGAAATGTTGCCAGACGGTTGCAAATGCTCCCCTGAAAGGTTTGGCGGTCGAAACAGAAGGCTTATTATCACAAGAAAAGAAATCAGCCCTCGACAACTTAACCGGCAGAAAAAGATTTTTTTGAAAAAATCCCTAAGCCCCGGGGTCACAATTTCATCAAAAATCTGACTTTTGGCAATTCACTCAAAAATGTTGCCGGACGTTTGCAAATGCTCCCCTGAAAGCTTTGGCGGTCGAAACATAAGGCTTATTATCACAAGAAAAGAAATCAGCCCTCGACAACTTTACCGGCAGAAAAAATTTTATTTGAAAAAATCCCTAAGCCCCGGGGTCACAAATTCATCAAAAATCTGACTTTCGGCAATTCACTCAAAAATGTTGCCAGACGGTTGCCAATGCTCCCCTGAAAGCTCTGGCGATCGAAACAGAAGGCTTATTATCACAAGAAAAGAAATCAGCCCTCGACAACTTAACCGGCAGAAAAATATTTTTTGAAAAAATCCCTAAGCCCCGGGGTCACAATTTCATCAAAAATCTGACTTTCGGCAATTCACTCAGAAATGTTGCCAGACGGTTGCAAATGCTCCCCTGAAAGGTTTGGCGGTCGAAACAGAAGGCTTATTATCACAAGAAAAGAAATCAGCCCTCGACAACTTAACCGGCAGAAAAATATTTTTTGAAAAAATCCCTAAGCCCCGGGGTCACAATTTCATCAAAAATCTGACTTTTGGCAATTCACTCAAAAATGTTGCCAGACGGTTGCCAATGCTCCCCTGAAAGCTCTGGCGGTCGAAACAGAAGGCTTATTATCACAAGAAAAGAAATCAGCCCTCGACAACTTAACCGGCAGAAAAAGATTTTTTTGAAAAAATCCCTAAGCCCCGGGGTCACAATTTCATCAAAAATCTGACTTTCGGCAATTCACTCAAAAATGTTGCCAGACGTTTGCAAATGCTCCCCTGAAAGCTTTGCCGGTCGAAACAGAAGGCTTATTATCACAAGAAAAGAAATCAGCCCTCGACAACTTAACCGGCAGAAAAAGATTTTTTTGAAAAAATCCCTAAGCCCCGGGGTCACAATTTCATCAAAAATCTGACTTTCGGCAATTCACTCAAAAATGTTGCCAGACGGTTGCAAATGCTCCCATGAAAGTTTTGGCGGTCGAAACAGAAGGCTTATTATCACAAGAAAAGAAATCAGCCCTCGACAACTTAACCGGAAGAAAATTTTTTTTTGAAAAAATCCCTAAGCCCCGGGGTCACAAATTCATCAAAAATCTGACTCTCAGCAATTCACTCAGAAATGGTGCCAGACGGTTGCCAATGCTCCCCTGAAAGCTCTGGCGATCGAAACAGAAGGCTTATTATCACAAGAAAAGAAATCAGCCCTCGACAACTAAACTGGCAGAAGATTTTTTTGAAAAAATCCCTAAGCCCCGGGGTCACAATTTCATCAAAAATCTGACTTTCGGCAACTCACTCATAAATGTTGCAAGACGTTTGCAAATGCTACCCTGAAAGGTTTCGCGGTCGAAACAGAAGCCTTTTGATCACAGGACAAGAAATAAGTCCTGGACAACTTAACCGGCAGTAAAATATTTTTTGAAAAAATCCCTAAGCCCCGGGGTCACAATTTCATCAAAAATCTGACTTTTGGCAATTCACTCAAAAATGTTGCCAGACGTTTGCAAATGCTCCCCTGAAAGGTTTGGCAGTCGAAACAGAAGGCTCATTATCACAAGAAAAGAAATCAGCCCTCGACAACTTAACCAGCAGAAAAATATTTTTTGAAAAAATCCCTAAGCCCCGGGGTCACAATTTCATCAAAAATCTGACTTTTGGCAATTCACTCAAAAATGTTGCCAGACGGTTGCCAATGCTCCCCTGAAAGCTCTGGCGGTCGAAACAGAAGGCTTATTATCACAAGAAAAGAAATCAGCCCTCGACAACTTAACCGGCAGAAAAAGATTTTTTTGAAAAAATCCCTAAGCCCCGGGGTCACAATTTCATCAAAAATCTGACTTTTGGCAATTCACTCAAAAATGTTGCCAGACGTTTGCAAATGCTCCCCTGAAAGCTTTGGCGGTCGAAACAGAAGGCTTATTATCACAAGAAAAGAAATCAGCCCTCGACAACTTAACCGGCAGAAAAAGATTTTTTTGAAAAAATCCCTAAGCCCCGGGGTCACAATTTCATCAAAAATCTGACTTTCGGCAATTCACTCAAAAATGTTGCCAGACGGTTGCAAATGCTCCCATGAAAGTTTTGGCGGTCGAAACAGAAGGCTTATTATCACAAGAAAAGAAATCAGCCCTCGACAACTTAACCGGCTGAAAAATATTTTTTGAAAAAATCCCTAAGCCCTGGGGTCACAATTTCATCAAAAATCTGACTTTCGGCAACTCACTCATAAATGTTGCCAGACGTTTGCAAATGCTACCCTGAAAGGTTTCGCGGTCGAAACAGAAGCCTTTTGATCACAGGACAAGAAATAAGTCCTGGACAACTTAACCGGCAGTAAAATATTTTTTGAAAAAATCCCTAAGCCCCGGGGTCACAATTTCATCAAAAATCTGACTTTTGGCAATTCACTCAAAAATGTTGCCAGACGTTTGCAAATGCTCCCCTGAAAGGTTTGGCAGTCGAAACAGAAGGCTTATTATCACAAGAAAAGAAATCAGCCCTCGACAACTTAACCAGCAGAAAAATATTTTTTGAAAAAATCCCTAAGCCCCGGGGTCACAATTTCATCAAAAATCTGACTTTCGGCAATTCACTCAGAAATGTTGCCAGACGGTTGCAAATGCTCCCCTGAAAGGTTTGGCGGTCGAAACAGAAGGCTTATTATCACAAGAAAAGAAATCAGCCCTCAACAACTTAACCGGCAGAAAAATATTTTTTGAAAAAATCCCTAAGCCCCGGGGTCACAATTTCATCAAAAATCTGACTTTCGGCAATTCACTCAGAAATGTTGCCAGACGGTTGCAAATGCTCCCCTGAAAGCTCTGGCGGTCGAAACAGAAGGCTTATTATCACAAGAAAAGAAATCTGCCCTCGACAACTTTACCGGCAGACAAATATTTTTTGAAAAAATCCCTAAGCCCCGGGGTCACAATTTCATCAAAAATCTGACTTTCCGCAATTCACTCAAAAATGTTGCCAGACGGTTGCCAATGCTCCCCTGAAAGCTCTGGCGGTCGAAACAGAAGGCTTATTATCACAAGAAAAGAAATCAGCCCTCGACAACTTAACCGGCAGAAAAATATTTTTTGAAAAAATCCCTAAGCCCCGGGGTCACAATTTCATCAAAAATCTGACTTTCGGCAATTCACTCAAAAATGTTGCCAGACGGTTGCCAATGCTCCCCTGAAAGCTCTGGCGGTCGAAACAGAAGGCTTATTATCACAAGGGAAAAAAAAAAGCCCTCGACAACTTAACCGGCAGAAAAAGATTTTTTTGAAAAAATCCCTAAGCCCCGGGGTCACAATTTCATCAAAAATCTGACTTTCAGCAATTCACTCAAAAATGTTGCCAGACGGT
Organism: Podarcis filfolensis; assembly: GCF_964270895.1. NCBI lineage: Eukaryota > Metazoa > Chordata > Lepidosauria > Squamata > Lacertidae > Podarcis > Podarcis filfolensis. The sequence continues at coordinate 28,816 of NW_028149402.1, forward strand.
TGCCAATACTCCCCTGAAAGCTCTGGCGGTCGAAACAGAAGGCTTATTATCACAAGAAAAGAAATCAGCCCTTCGACAACTTAACCGGCAGAAAAAGATTTTTTTCAAAAAATCCCTAAGCCCCGGGGTCACAATTTCATCAAAAATCTGACTTTCGGCAATTCACTCAAAAATGTTGCCAGACGTTTGCAAATGCTCCCCTGAAAGGTTTGGCGGTCGAAACAGAAGGCTTATTATCACAAGAAAAGAAATCAGCCCTCGACAACTTAACCGGCAGAAAAATATTTTTTGAAAAAATCCCTAAGCCCCGGGGTCACAATTTCATCAAAAATCTGACTTTCGGCAATTCACTCAAAAATGTTGCCAGACGGTTGCCAATGCTCCCCTGAAAGCTCTGGCGGTCGAAACAGAAGGCTTATTATCACAAGAAAAGAAATCAGCCCTCGACAACTTAACCGGCAGAAAAATATTTTTTGAAAAAATCCCTAAGCCCCGGGGTCACAATTTCATCAAAAATCTGACTTTCGGCAATTCACTCAGAAATGTTGCCAGACGTTTGCAAATGCTCCCCTGAAAGCTTTGGCGGTCGAAACAGAAGGCTTATTATCACAAGAAAAGAAATCAGCCCTCGACAACTTAACCGGCAGAAAAAGATTTTTTTGAAAAAATCCCTAAGCCCCGGGGTCACAATTTCATCAAAAATCTGACTTTCGGCAATTCACTCAAAAATGTTGCCAGACCGTTGCAAATGCTCCCATGAAAGTTTTGGCGGTCGAAACAGAAGGCTTATTATCACAAGAAAAGAAATCAGCCCTCGACAACTTAACCGGCTGAAAAATATTTTTTGAAAAAATCCCTAAGCCCTGGGGTCACAATTTCATCAAAAATCTGACTTTCGGCAACTCACTCATAAATGTTGCCAGACGTTTGCAAATGCTACCCTGAAAGGTTTCGCGGTCGAAACAGAAGCCTTTTGATCACAGGACAAGAAATAAGTCCTGGACAACTTAACCGGCAGTAAAATATTTTTTGAAAAAATCCCTAAGCCCCGGGGTCACAATTTCATCAAAAATCTGACTTTTGGCAATTCACTCAAAAATGTTGCCAGACGTTTGCAAATGCTCCCCTGAAAGGTTTGGCAGTCGAAACAGAAGGCTTATTATCACAAGAAAAGAAATCAGCCCTCGACAACTTAACCAGCAGAAAAATATTTTTTGAAAAAATCCCTAAGCCCCGGGGTCACAATTTCATCAAAAATCTGACTTTTGGCAATTCACTCAGAAATGTTGCCAGACGGTTGCAAATGCTCCCCTGAAAGGTTTGGCGGTCGAAACAGAAGGCTTATTATCACAAGAAAAGAAATCAGCCCTCGACAACTTAACCGGCAGAAAAATATTTTTTGAAAAAATCCCTAAGCCCCGGGGTCACAATTTCATCAAAAATCTGACTTTCGGCAATTCACTCAGAAATGTTGCCAGACGGTTGCAAATGCTCCCCTGAAAGCTCTGGCGGTCGAAACAGAAGGCTTATTATCACAAGAAAAGAAATCTGCCCTCGACAACTTTACCGGCAGACAAATATTTTTTGAAAAAATCCCTAAGCCCCGGGGTCACAATTTCATCAAAAATCTGACTTTCCGCAATTCACTCAAAAATGTTGCCAGACGGTTGCCAATGCTCCCCTGAAAGCTCTGGCGGTCGAAACAGAAGGCTTATTATCACAAGAAAAGAAATCAGCCCTCGACAACTTAACCGGCAGAAAAATATTTTTTGAAAAAATCCCTAAGCCCCGGGGTCACAATTTCATCAAAAATCTGACTTTCGGCAATTCACTCAAAAATGTTGCCAGACGGTTGCCAATGCTCCCCTGAAAGCTCTGGCGGTCGAAACAGAAGGCTTATTATCACAAGGAAAAAAAAAAGCCCTCGACAACTTAACCGGCAGAAAAAGATTTTTTTGAAAAAATCCCTAAGCCCCGGGGTCACAATTTCATCAAAAATCTGACTTTCAGCAATTCACTCAAAAATGTTGCCAGACGGTTGCCAATGCTCCCCTGAAAGCTCTGGCGGTCGAAACAGAAGGCTTATTATCACAAGAAAAGAAATCAGCCCTTCGACAACTTAACCGGCAGAAAAAGATTTTTTTCAAAAAATCCCTAAGCCCCAGGGTCACAATTTCATCAAAAATCTGACTTTCGGCAATTCACTCAAAAATGTTGCCAGACGTTTGCAAATGCTCCCCTGAAAGGTTTGGCGGTCGAAACAGAAGGCTTATTATCACAAGAAAAGAAATCAGCCCTCGACAACTTAACCGGCAGAAAAATATTTTTTGAAAAAATCCCTAAGCCCCGGGGTCACAATTTCATCAAAAATCTGACTTTCGGCAATTCACTCAAAAATGTTGCCAGACGGTTGCCAATGCTCCCCTGAAAGGTTTGGCGGTCGAAACAGAAGGCTTATTATCACAAGAAAAGAAATCAGCCCTCGACAACTTAACCGGCAGAAAAATATTTTTTGAAAAAATCCCTAAGCCCCAGGGTCACAATTTCATCAAAAATCTGACTTTCGGCAATTCACTCAGAAATGTTGCCAGACGGTTGCAAATGCTCCCCTGAAAGCTTTGGCGGTCGAAACAGAAGGCTTATTATCACAAGAAAAGAAATCAGCCGTCGACAACTTAACCGGCAGAAAAATATTTTTTGAAAAAATCCCTAAGCCCCGGGGTCACAATTTCATCAAAAATCTGACTTTCGGCAATTCACTCAAAAATGTTGCCAGACGGTTGCCAATGCTCCCCTGAAAGCTCTGGCGGTCGAAACAGAAGGATTATTATCACAAGAAAAGAAAAAAAGCCCTCGACAACTTAACCGGCAGAAAAAGATTTTTTTGAAAAAATCCCTAAGCCCCGGGGTCACAATTTCATCAAAAATCTGACTTTCGGCAATTCACTCAAAAATGTTGCCAGACGGTTGCCAATGCTCCCCTGAAAGCTCTGGCGGTCGAAACAGAAGGCTTATTATCACAAGAAAAGAAATCAGCCCTCGACAACTTAACCAGCAGAAAAATATTTTTTGAAAAAATCCCTAAGCCCTGGGGTCACAATTTCATCAAAAATCTGACTTTTGGCAATTCACTCAAAAATGTTGCCAGACGTTTGCAAATGCTCCCGTGAAAGGTTTGGCGGTCGAAACAGAAGGCTTATTATCACAAGAAAAGAAATCAGCCCTCGACAACTTAACCAGCAGAAAAATATTTTTTGAAAAAATCCCTAAGCCCCGGGGTCACAATTTCATCAAAAATCTTACTTTTGGCAATTCACTCAAAAATGTTGCCAGACGTTTGCAAATGCTCCCCTGAAAGCTTTGGCGGTCGAAACAGAAGGCTTATTATCACAAGAAAAGAAATCAGCCCTCGACAACTTAACCGGCAGAAAAAGATTTTTTTGAAAAAATCCCTAAGCCCCGGGGTCACAATTTCATCAAAAATCTGACTTTCGGCAATTCACTCAAAAATGTTGCCAGACGGTTGCAAATGCTCCCATGAAAGTTTTGGCGGTCGAAACAGAAGGCTTATTATCACAAGAAAAGAAATCAGCCCTCGACAACTTAACCGGCTGAAAAATATTTTTTGAAAAAATCCCTAAGCCCTGGGGTCACAATTTCATCAAAAATCTGACTTTCGGCAACTCACTCATAAATGTTGCCAGACGTTTGCAAATGCTACCCTGAAAGGTTTCGCGGTCGAAACAGAAGCCTTTTGATCACAGGACAAGAAATAAGTCCTGGACAACTTAACCGGCAGTAAAATATTTTTTGAAAAAATCCCTAAGCCCCGGGGTCACAATTTCATCAAAAATCTGACTTTTGGCAATTCACTCAAAAATGTTGCCAGACGTTTGCAAATGCTCCCCTGAAAGGTTTGGCAGTCGAAACAGAAGGCTTATTATCACAAGAAAAGAAATCTGCCCTCGACAACTTTACCGGCAGACAAATATTTTTTGAAAAAATCCCTAAGCCCCGGGGTCACAATTTCATCAAAAATCTGACTTTCGGCAATTCACTCAAAAATGTTGCCAGACGGTTGCCAATGCTCCCCTGAAAGCTCTGGCGGTCGAAACAGAAGGATTATTATCACAAGAAAAGAAAAAAAGCCCCCGACAACTTAACCGGCAGAAAAAGATTTTTTTGAAAAAATCCCTAAGCCCCGGGGTCACAATTTCATCAAAAATCTGACTTTCGGCAATTCACTCAAAAATGTTGCCAGACGGTTGCCAATGCTCCCCTGAAAGGTTTGGCGGTCGAAACAGAAGGCTTATTATCACAAGAAAAGAAATCAGCCCTCGACAACTTAACCAGCAGAAAAATATTTTTTGAAAAAATCCCTAAGCCCCGGGGTCACAATTTCATCAAAAATCTGACTTTCGGCAATTCACTCAAAAATGTTGCCAGACGTTTGCAAATGCTCCCCTGAAAGGTTTGGCGGTCGAAACAGAAGGCTTATTATCACAAGAAAAGAAATCAGCCCTCGACAACTTAACCGGCAGAAAAATATTTTTTGAAAAAATCCCTAAGCCCCGGGGTCACAATTTCATCAAAAATCTGACTTTCGGCAATTCACTCAAAAATGTTGCCAGACGGTTGCCAATGCTCCCCTGAAAGCTCTGGCGGTCGAAACAGAAGGCTTATTATCACAAGAAAAGAAATCAGCCCTCGACAACTTAACCGGCAGAAAAATATTTTTTGAAAAAATCCCTAAGCCCCGGGGTCACAATTTCATCAAAAATCTGACTTTCGGCAATTCACTCAAAAATGTTGCCAGACGGTTGACAATGCTCCCCTGAAAGCTCTGGCGGTCGAAACAGAAGGATTATTATCACAAGAAAAGAAAAAAAGCCCTCGACAACTTAACCGGCAGAAAAATATTTTTTTGAAAAAATCCCTAAGCCCCGGGGTCACAATTTCATCAAAAATCTGACTTTCGGCAATTCACTCAAAAATGTTGCCAGACGGTTGCCAATGCTCCCCTGAAAGCTCTGGCGGTCGAAACAGAAGGCTTATTATCACAAGAAAAGAAATCAGCCCTCGACAACTTAACCGGCAGAAAAATATTTTTTGAAAAAATCCCTAAGCCCTGGGGTCACAATTTCATCAAAAATCTGACTTTTGGCAATTCACTCAAAAATGTTGCCAGACGTTTGCAAATGCTCCCCTGAAAGGTTTGGCGGTCGAAACAGAAGGCTTATTATCACAGGAAAAGAAATCAGCCCTCGACAACTTAACCAGCAGAAAAATATTTTTTGAAAAAATCCCTAAGCCCCGGGGTCACAATTTCATCAAAAATCTGACTTTCGGCAATTCACTCAGAAATGTTGCCAGACGGTTGCCAATGCTCCCCTGAAAGCTCTGGCGGTCGAAACAGAAGGATTATTATCACAAGAAAAGAAAAAAAGCCCTCGACAACTTAACCGGCAGAAAAAGATTTTTTTGAAAAAATCCCTAAGCCCCGGGGTCACAATTTCATCAAAAATCTGACTTTCGGCAATTCACTCAAAAATGTTGCCAGACGGTTGCCAATGCTCCCCTGAAAGCTCTGGCGGTCGAAACAGAAGGCTTATTATCACAAGAAAAGAAATCAGCCCTCGACAACTTAACCAGCAGAAAAATATTTTTTGAAAAAATCCCTAAGCCCTGGGGTCACAATTTCATCAAAAATCTGACTTTTGGCAATTCACTCAAAAATGTTGCCAGACGTTTGCAAATGCTCCCCTGAAAGGTTTGGCGGTCGAAACAGAAGGCTTATTATCACAAGAAAAGAAATCGGCCCTCGACAACTTAACCAGCAGAAAAATATTTTTTGAAAAAATCCCTAAGCCCCGGGTTCACAATTTCATCAAAAATCTTACTTTTGGCAATTCACTCAAAAATGTTGCCAGACGTTTGCAAATGCTCCCCTGAAAGCTTTGGCGGTCGAAACAGAAGGCTTATTATCACAAGAAAAGAAATCAGCCCTTCGACAACTTAACCGGCAGAAAAAGATTTTTTTCAAAAAATCCCTAAGCCCCGGGGTCACAATTTCATCAAAAATCTGACTTTCGGCAATTCACTCAAAAATGTTGCCAGACGTTTGCAAATGCTCCCCTGAAAGGTTTGGCGGTCGAAACAGAAGGCTTATTATCACAAGAAAAGAAATCAGCCCTCGACAACTTAACCGGCAGAAAAATATTTTTTGAAAAAATCCCTAAGCCCCGGGGTCACAATTTCATCAAAAATCTGACTTTCGGCAATTCACTCAAAAATGTTGCCAGACGGTTGCCAATGCTCCCCTGAAAGCTCTGGCGGTCGAAACAGAAGGCTTATTATCACAAGAAAAGAAATCAGCCCTCGACAACTTAACCGGCAGAAAAATATTTTTTGAAAAAATCCCTAAGCCCCGGGGTCACAATTTCATCAAAAATCTGACTTTCGGCAATTCACTCAAAAATGTTGCCAGACGGTTGACCATGCTCCCCTGAAAGCTCTGGCGGTCGAAACAGAAGGATTATTATCACAAGAAAAGAAAAAAAGCCCTCGACAACTTAACCGGCAGAAAAAGATTTTTTTGAAAAAATCCCTAAGCCCCGGGGTCACAATTTCATCAAAAATCTGACTTTCGGCAATTCACTCAAAAATGTTGCCAGACGGTTGCCAATGCTCCCCTGAAAGCTCTGGCGGTCGAAACAGAAGGCTTATTATCACAAGAAAAGAAATCAGCCCTCGACAACTTAACCGGCAGAAAAATATTTTTTGAAAAAATCCCTAAGCCCTGGGGTCACAATTTCATCAAAAATCTGACTTTTGGCAATTCACTCAAAAATGTTGCCAGACGTTTGCAAATGCTCCCCTGAAAGGTTTGGCGGTCGAAACAGAAGGCTTATTATCACAGGAAAAGAAATCAGCCCTCGACAACTTAACCAGAAGAAAAATATTTTTTGAAAAAATCCCTAAGCCCCGGGGTCACAATTTCATCAAAAATCTGACTTTCGGCAATTCACTCAAAAATGTTGCCAGACGGTTGCCAATGCTCCCCTGAAAGCTCTGGCGGTCGAAACAGAAGGCTTATTATCACAAGAAAAGAAATCAGCCCTCGACAACTTAACCGGCAGAAAAATATTTTTTGAAAAAATCCCTAAGCCCCGGGGTCACAATTTCATCAAAAATCTGACTTTCGGCAATTCACTCAAAAATGTTGCCAGACGGTTGACAATGCTCCCCTGAAAGCTCTGGCGGTCGAAACAGAAGGATTATTATCACAAGAAAAGAAAAAAAGCCCTCGACAACTTAACCGGCAGAAAAAGATTTTTTTGAAAAAATCCCTAAGCCCCGGGGTCACAATTTCATCAAAAATCTGACTTTCGGCAATTCACTCAAAAATGTTGCCAGACGGTTGCCAATGCTCCCCTGAAAGCTCTGGCGGTCGAAACAGAAGGCTTATTATCACAAGAAAAGAAATCAGCCCTCGACAACTTAACCGGCAGAAAAATATTTTTTGAAAAAATCCCTAAGCCCCGGGGTCACAATTTCATCAAAAATCTGACTTTTGGCAATTCACTCAAAAATGTTGCCAGACGTTTGCAAATGCTCCCCTGAAAGGTTTGGCGGTCGAAACAGAAGGCTTATTATCACAGGAAAAGAAATCAGCCCTCGACAACTTAACCAGAAGAAAAATATTTTTTGAAAAAATCCCTAAGCCCCGGGGTCACAATTTCATCAAAAATCTGACTTTCGGCAATTCACTCAAAAATGTTGCCAGACGGTTGCCAATGCTCCCCTGAAAGCTCTGGCGGTCGAAACAGAAGGCTTATTATCACAAGAAAAGAAATCAGCCCTCGACAACTTAACCGGCAGAAAAATATTTTTTGAAAAAATCCCTAAGCCCCGGGGTCACAATTTCATCAAAAATCTGACTTTCGGCAATTCACTCAGAAATGTTGCCAGACGGTTGCAAATGCTCCCCTGAAAGGTTTGGCGGTCGAAACAGAAGGCTTATTATCACAAGAAAAGAAATCAGCCCTCGACAACTTAACCGGCAGAAAAATATTTTTTGAAAAAATCCCTAAGCCCCGGGGTCACAATTTCATCAAAAATCTGACTTTCGGCAATTCACTCAAAAATGTTGCCAGACGGTTGCCAATGCTCCCCTGAAAGCTCTGGCGGTCGAAACAGAAGGCTTATTATCACAAGAAAAGAAATCAGCCCTTCGACAACTTAACCGGCAGAAAAAGATTTTTTTGAAAAAATCACTAAGCCCCGGGGTCACAATTTCATCAAAAATCTGACTTTTGGCAATTCACTCAAAAATGTTGCCAGACGTTTGCAAATGCTCCCCTGAAAGGTTTGGCGGTCGAAACAGAAGGCTTATTATCACAAGAAAAGAAATCAGCCCTCGACAACTTAACCGGCAGAAAAATATTTTTTGAAAAAATCCCTAAGCCCTGGGGTCACAATTTCATCAAAAATCTGACTTTCGGCAACTCACTCATAAATGTTGCCAGACGTTTGCAAATGCTACCCTGAAAGGTTTCGCGGTCGAAACAGAAGCCTTTTGATCACAGGACAAGAAATAAGTCCTGGACAACTTAACCGGCAGTAAAAGATTTTTTTGAAAAAATCCCTAAGCCCCGGGGTCACAATTTCATCAAAAATCTGACTTTTGGCAATTCACTCAAAAATGTTGCCAGACGTTTGCAAATGCTCCCCTGAAAGGTTTGGCGGTCGAAACAGAAGGCTTATTATCACAAGAAAAGAAATCAGCCCTCGACAACTTAACCAGCAGAAAAATATTTTTTGAAAAAATCCCTAAGCCCCGGGGTCACAATTTCATCAAAAATCTGACTTTCGGCAATTCACTCAGAAATGTTGCCAGACGGTTGCCAATGCTCCCCTGAAAGCTCTGGCGGTCGAAACAGAAGGCTTATTATCACAAGAAAAGAAATCAGCCCTCGACAACTTAACCGGCAGAAAAATATTTTTTGAAAAAATCCCTAAGCCCCGGGGTCACAATTTCATCAAAAATCTGACTTTCGGCAATTCACTCAGAAATGTTGCCAGACGGTTGCAAATGCTCCCCTGAAGGGTTTGGCGGTCGAAACAGAAGGCTTATTATCACAAGAAAAGAAATCAGCCCTCGACAACTTAACCGGCAGAAAAAGATTTTTTGAAAAAATCCCTAAGCCCCGGGGTCACAATTTCATCAAAAATCTGACTTTCGGCAATTCACTCAGAAATGTTGCCAGACGGTTGCAAATGCTCCCCTGAAAGCTCTGGCGGTCGAAACAGAAGGCTTATTATCACAAGAAAAGAAATCTGCCCTCGACAACTTTACCGGCAGAAAAAGATTTTTTGAAAAAATCCCTAAGCCCCGGGGTCACAATTTCATCAAAAATCTGACTTTCGGCAATTCACTCAAAAATGTTGCCAGACGGTTGCCAATGCTCCCCTGAAAGCTCTGGCGGTCGAAACAGAAGGCTTATTATCACAAGAAAAGAAATCAGCCCTCGACAACTTAACCGGCAGAAAAATATTTTTTGAAAAAATCCCTAAGCCCCGGGGTCACAATTTCATCAAAAATCTGACTTTCGGCAATTCACTCAAAAATGTTGCCAGACGGTTGCCAATGCTCCCCTGAAAGCTCTGGCGGTCGAAACAGAAGGCTTATTATCACAAGAAAAGAAATCAGCCCTCGACAACTTAACCGGCAGAAAAAGATTTTTTTGAAAAAATCCCTAAGCCCCGGGGTCACAATTTCATCAAAAATCTGACTTTCGGCAATTCACTCAAAAATGTTGCCAGACGGTTGCCAATGCTCCCCTGAAAGCTCTGGCGGTCGAAACAGAAGGCTTATTATCAGAAGAAAAGAAATCAGCCCTTCGACAACTTAACCGGCAGAAAAATATTTTTTTGAAAAAATCCCTAAGCCCCGGGGTCACAATTTCATCAAAAATCTGACTTTTGGCAATTCACTCAAAAATGTTGCCAGACGTTTGCAAATGCTCCCCTGAAAGGTTTGGCGGTCGAAACAGAAGGCTTATTATCACAAGAAAAGAAATCAGCCCTCGACAACTTAACCGGCAGAAAAAGATTTTTTTGAAAAAATCCCTAAGCCCCGGGGTCACAATTTCATCAAAAATCTGACTTTTGGCAATTCACTCAAAAATGTTGCCAGACGTTTGCAAATGCTCCCCTGAAAGGTTTGGCGGTCGAAACAGAAGGCTTATTATCACAAGAAAAGAAATCAGCCCTCGACAACTTAACCGGCAGAAAAATATTTTTTGAAAATATCCCTAAGCCCCGGGGTCACAATTTCATCAAAAATCTGACTTTCGGCAATTCACTCAGAAATGTTGCCAGACGGTTGCAAATGCTCCCCTGAAAGCTCTGGCGGTCGAAACAGAAGGCTTATTATCACAAGAAAAGAAATCTGCCCTCGACAACTTTACAGGCAGAAAAATATTTTTTGAAAAAATCCCTAAGCCCCGGGGTCACAATTTCATCAAAAATCTGACTTTCGGCAATTCACTCAAAAATGTTGCCAGACGGTTGCCAATGCTCCCCTGAAAGCTCTGGCGGTCGATACAGAAGGCTTATTATCACAAGAAAAAAAAAACGCCCTCGACAACTTGACCGGCAGAAAAAGATTTTTTTGAAAAAATCCCTAAGCCCCGGGGTCACAATTTCATCAAAAATCTGACTTTCGGCAATTCACTCAAAAATGTTGCCAGACGTTTGCAAATGCTCCCCTGAAAGGTTTGGCGGTCGAAACAGAAGTCTTATTATCACAAGAAAAGAAATCAGCCCTCGACAACTTAACCGGCACAAAAATATTTTTTGAAAAAAACCCTAAGCCCCGGGGTCACAATTTCATCAAAAATCTGACTTTCGGCAATTCACTCAGAAATGTTGCCAGACGGTTGCGAATGCTCCCCTGAAAGATTTGGCGGTCGAAACAGAAGTCTTATTATCACAAGAAAAGAAATCAGCCCTCGACAACTTAACCGGCTGAAAAATATTTTTTGAAAAAATCCCTAAGCCCCGGGGTCACAATTTCATCAAAAATCTGACTTTTGGCAATTCACTCAAAAATGTTGCCAGACGGTTGCCAATGCTCCCCTGAAATCTCTGGCGGTCGAAACAGAAGGCTTATTATCACAAGAAAAGAAATCAGCCCTCGACTACTTAACCGGCAGAAAAAGATTTTTTTGAAAAAATCCCTAAGCCCCGGGGTCACAATTTCATCAAAAATCTGACTTTTGGCAATTCACTCAAAAATGTTGCCAGACGTTTGCAAATACTCCCCTGAAAGCTTTGGCGGTCGAAACAGAAGGCTTATTATCACAAGAAAATAAATCAGCCCTCGACAACTTAACCGGCAGAAAAAGATTTTTTTGAAAAAATCCCTAATCCCCGGGGTCACAATTTCATCAAAAATCTGACTTTTGGCAATTCACTCAAAAATGTTGCCAGACGTTTGCAAATGCTCCCCTGAAAGCTTTGGCGGTCGAAACAGAAGGCTTATTATCACAAGAAAAGAAATCAGCCCTCGACAACTTAACCGGCAGAAAAATATTTTTTGAAAAAATCCCTAAGCCCCGGGGTCACAATTTCATCAAAAATCTGACTTTCGGCAATTCACTCAAAAATGTTGCCAGACGGTTGCCAATGCTCCCCTGAAAGCTCTGGCGGTCGAAACAGAAGGCTTATTATCACAAGAAAAGAAATCAGCCCTCGACAACTTAATCGGCAGAAAAAGATTTTTTTGAAAAAATCCCTAAGCCCCGGGGTCACAATTTCATCAAAAATCTGACTTTTGGCAATTCACTCAGAAATGTTGCCAGACGTTTGCAAATGCTCCCCTGAAAGGTTTGGCGGTCGAAACAGAAGGCTTATTATCACAAGAAAAGAAATCAGCCCTCGACAACTTAACCGGCAGAAAAATATTTTTTGAAAAAATCCCTAAGCCCCGGGGTCACAATTTCATCAAAAATCTGACTTTTGGCAATTCACTCAGAAATGTTGCCAGACGTTTGCAAATGCTCCCCTGAAAGCTTTGGCGGTCGAAACAGAAGGCTTATTATCACAAGAAAAGAAATCAGCCCTCGACAACTTAACCGGCAGAAAAAGATTTTTTTGAGAAAATCCCTAAGCCCCGGGGTCACAATTTCATCAAAAATCTGACTTTTGGCAATTCACTCAAAAATGTTGCCAGACGTTTGCAAATGCTGCCCTGAAAGGTTTGGCGGTCGAAACAGAAGGCTTTTTATCACAGGACAAGAAATCAGCCCTGGACAACTTAACCGGCAGAAAAAGATTTTTTTGAAAAAATCCCTAAGCCCCGGGGTCACAATTTCATCAAAAATCTGACTTTTGGCAATTCACTCAAAAATGTTGCCAGACGTTTGCAAATGCTGCCCTGAAAGGTTTGGCGGTCGAAACAGAAGGCTTTTTATCACAGGACAAGAAATCAGCCCTGGACAACTTAACCGGCAGAAAAAGATTTTTTTGAAAAAATCCCTAAGCCCCGTGGTCACAATTTCATCTAAAATCTGACTTTCGGCAATTCACTCAGAAATGGTGCCAAACAGTTGCAAATGCTCCCCTGAAAGGTTTGGCGGTCGAAACAGAAGGCTTATTATCACAAGAAAAGAAATCAGCCCTCGACAACTTAACCGGCAGAAAAAGATCTTTTTGAAAAAATCCCTAAGCCCCGGGGTCACAATTTCATCAAAAATCTGACTTTTGGCAATTCACTCAAAAATCTTGCCAGACGTTTGCAAATGCTCCCCTGAAAGGTTTGGAGGTCGAAACAGAAGGGTATTTATCACAGGAAAAGAAATCAGCCCTCGACAACTTATCCGGCAGAAAAAGATTTTTTTGAAAAAATCCCTAAGGCCCGGGGTCACAATTTCATCAAAAATCTGACTTTCGGCAATTCACTCAAAAATGTTGCCAGAAGGTTGCAAATGCTCCCCTGAAAGCTTTGGCGGTCGAAACAGAAGGCTTATTATCACAAGAAAAGAAATCAGCCCTCGACAACATAACTGGCAGAAAAATATTTTTTGAAAAAATCCCTAAGCCCCGGGGTCACAATTTCATCAAAAATCTGACTTTTGGCAATTCACTCAAAAATGTTGCCAGACGGTTGCAAATGCTCCCCTGAAAGATTTGGCGGTCGAAACAGAAGTCTTATTATCACAAGAAAAGAAATCAGCCCTCGACAACTTAACCGGCTGAAAAATATTTTTTGAAAAAATCCCTAAGCCCCGGGGTCACAATTTCATCAAAAATCTGACTTTCGGCAATTCACTCAAAAATGTTGCCAGACGGTTGCCATTGCTCCCGTGAAATCTCTGGCGGTCGAAACAGAAGGCTTATTATCACAAGAAAAGAAATCAGCCCTCGACTACTTAACCGGCAGAAAAAGATTTTTTTGAAAAAATCCCTAAGCCCCGGGGTCACAATTTCATCAAAAATCTGACTTTCGGCAATTCACTCAAAAATGTTGCCAGACGTTTGCAAATGCTCCCCTGAAAGCTTTGGCGGTCGAAACAGAAGGCTTATTATCACAAGAAAAGAAATCAGCCCTCGACAACTTAACCGGCAGAAAAATATTTTTTGAAAAAATCCCTAAGCCCCGGGGTCACAATTTCATCAAAAATCTGACTTTCGGCAATTCACTCAGAAATGTTGCCAGACGGTTGCAAATGCTCCCCTGAAAGATTTGGCGGTCGAAACATAAGTCTTATTATCACAAGAAAAGAAATCAGCCCTCGACAACTTAACCGGCTGAAAAATATTTTTTTGAAAAAATCCCTAAGCCCCGGGGTCACAATTTCATCAAAAATCTGACTTTCGGCAATTCACTCAAAAATGTTGCCAGACGGTTGCCAATGCTCCCCTGAAATCTCTGGGGGTCGAAACAGAAGGCTTATTATCACAAGAAAAGAAATCAGCCTTCGACAACTTAACCGGCAGAAAAAGATTTTTTTGAAAAAATCCCTAAGCCCCGGGGTCACAATTTCATCAAAAATCTGACTTTTGGCAATTCACTCAAAAATGTTGCCAGACGTTTGCAAATGCTCCCCTGAAAGCTTTGGCGGTCGAAACAGAAGGCTTATTATCACAAGAAAAGAAATCAGCCCTCGACAACTTAACCGGCAGAAAAATATTTTTTGAAAAACTCCCTAAGCCCCGGGGTCACAATTTCATCAAAAATTTGACTTTCGGCAATTCACTCAAAAATGTTGCCAGACGGTTGCCAATGCTCCCCTGAAAGCTCTGGCGGTCGAAACAGAAGGCTTATTATCACAAGAAAAGAAATCAGCCCTCGACAATTTAACCGGCAGAAAAAGATTTTTTTGAAAAAATCCCTAAGCCCCGGGGTCACAATTTCATCAAAAATCTGACTTTCGGCAATTCACTCAAAAATGTTGCCAGAAGGTTGCAAATGCTCCCCTGAAAGCTTTGGCGGTCGAAACAGAAGGCTTATTATCACAAGAAAAGAAATCAGCCCTCGACAACTTAACCGGCAGAAAAATATTTTTTGAAAAACTCCCTAAGCCCCGGGGTCACAATTTCATCAAAAATCTGACTTTCGGCAATTCACTCAAAAATGTTGCCAGACGGTTGCCAATGCTGCCCTGAAAGGTTTGGCGGTCGAAACAGAAGGCTTTTTATCACAGGACAAGAAATCAGCCCTGGACAACTTAACCGGCAGAAAAAGATTTTTTTGAAAAAATCCCTAAGCCCCGGGGTCACAATTTCATCTAAAATCTGACTTTCGGCAATTCACTCAGAAATGGTGCCAAACAGTTGCAAATGCTCCCCTGAAAGGTTTGGCGGTAGAAACAGAAGGCTTATTATCACAAGAAAAGAAATCAGCCCTCGACAACTTAACCGACAGAAAAAGATCTTTTTGAAAAAATCCCTAAGCCCCGGGGTCACAATTTCATCAAAAATCTGACTTTTGGCAATTCACTCAAAAATCTTGCCAGACGTTTGCAAATGCTCCCCTGAAACTTTGGCGGTCGAAACAGAAGGCTTATTATCACAAGAAAAGAAATCAGCCCTCGACAACTTAACTGGCAGAAAAAGATTTTTTTGAAAAAATCCCTAAGCCCCGGGGTCACAATTTCATCGAAAATCTGACTTTCGGCAATTGACTCAAAAATGTTGCTAGACCGTTGCAAATGCTCCCCTGAAAGGTTTGGAGGTCGAAACAGAAGGGTATTTATCACAGGAAAAGAAATCAGCCCTCGACAACTTATCCGGCAGAAAAAGATTTTTTTGAAAAAATCCCTAAGCCCCGGGGTCACAATTTCATCAAAAATCTGACTTTCGGCAATTCACTCAAAAATGTTGCCAGAAGGTTGCAAATGCTTCCCTGAAAGCTTTGGCGGTCGAAACAGAAGGCTTATTATCACAAGAAAAGAAATCAGCCCTCGACAACATAACCGGCAGAAAAATATTTTTTGAAAAAATCCCTAAGCCCCGGGGTCACAATTTCATCAAAAATCTGACTTTCGGCAATTCACTCAGAAATGTTGCCAGACGGTTGCAAATGCTCCCCTGAAAGCTTTGGCGGTCGAAACAGAAGGCTTATTATCACAAGAAAAGAAATCAGCCCTCGACAACTTAACCGGCAGAAAAAGATTTTTTGAAAAAATCCCTAAGCCCCGGGGTCACAAATTCATCAAAAATCTGACTCTCGGCAATTCACTCAAAAATGTTGCCAGACGGTTGCAAATACTCCCCTGAAAGCTTTGGCGGTCGAAACAGAAGGCTTATTATCACAAGAAAAGAAATCAGCCCTCGACAACTTAAGCGGCAGAAAAATATTTTTTGAAAAAATCCCTAAGCCCCGGGGTCACAATTTCATCAAAAATCTGACTTTTGGCAATTCACTCAAAAATGGTGCCAAACGGTTGCAAATGCTCGCCTGAAAGGTTTGGCAGTCGAAACAAAAAGTTTTTTATCACAGGAAAAGGAATCAGCCCTCGACAACTTAACCGGCAGAAAGATTTTTTTGAAAAAATCCCTAAGCCCCGGGGTCACAATTTCATCAAAAATCTGACTTTTGGCAATTCACTCAGAAATGTTGCCAGACGTTTGCAAATGCTCCCCTGAAAGCTTTGGCGGTCGAAACAGAAGGCTTGTTATCACAAGAAAAGAAATCAGCCCTCGACAACTTAACCGGCAGAAAAAGATTTTTTTGAAAAAATCCCTAAGCCCCGGGGTCACAATTTCATCAAAAATCTGACTTTTGGCAATTCACTCAAAAATGTTGCCAGACGTTTGCAAATGCTCCCCTGAAAGCTTTGGCGATCGAAACAGAAGGCTTATTATCACAAGAAAAGAAATCAGCCCTTGACAACTTAACCGGCAGAAAAATATTTTTTGAAAAACTCCCTAAGCCCCGGGGTCACAATTTCATCAAAAATCTGACTTTCGGCAATTCACTCAAAAATGTTGCCAGACGGTTGCCAATGCTCCCCTGAAAGCTCTGGCGGTCGAAACAGAAGGCTTATTATCACAAGAAAAGAAATCAGCCCTCGACAACTTAACCGGCAGAAAAAGATTTTTTTGAAAAAATCCCTAAGCCCCGGGGTCACAATTTCATCAAAAATCTGACTTTTGGCAATTCACTCAGAAATGTTGCTAGACGGTTGCAAATGCTCCCCTGAAAGGTTTGGCGGTCGAAACAGAAGGCTTATTATCACAAGAAAAGAAATCAGCCCTCGACAACTTAACGGGCAGAAAAAGATTTTTTTGAAAAAATCCCTAAGCCCCGGGGTCACAATTTCATCAAAAATCTGACTTTTGGCAATTCACTCAAAAATGTTGCCAGATGTTTGCAAATGCTGCCCTGAAAGGTTTGGCGGTCGAAACAGAAGGCTTTTTATCACAGGACAAGAAATCAGCCCTGGACAACTTAACCGGCAGAAAAAGATTTTTTTGAAAAAATCCCTAAGCCCCGGGGTCACAATTTCATCTAAAATCTGACTTTCGGCAATTCACTCAGAAATGGTGCCAAACAGTTGCAAATGCTCCCCTGAAAGGTTTGGCGGTCGAAACAGAAGGCTTATTATCACAAGAAAAGAAATCAGCCCTCGACAACTTAACCGGCAGAAAAAGATCTTTTTGAAAAAATCCCTAAGCCCCGGGGTCACAATTTCATCAAAAATCTGACTTTTGGCAATTCACTCAAAAATCTTGCCAGACGTTTGCAAATGCTCCCCTGAAACTTTGGCGGTCGAAACAGAAGGCTTATTATCACAAGAAAAGAAATCAGCCCTCGACAACTTAACTGGCAGAAAAAGATTTTTTTGAAAAAATCCCTAAGCCCCGGGGTCACAATTTCATCGAAAATCTGACTTTCGGCAATTGACTCAAAAATGTTGCTAGACCGTTGCAAATGCTCCCCTGAAAGGTTTGGAGGTCGAAACAGAAGGGTATTTATCACAGGAAAAGAAATCAGCCCTCGACAACTTATCCGGCAGAAAAAGATTTTTTTGAAAAAATCCCTAAGCCCCGGGGTCACAATTTCATCAAAAATCTGACTTTCGGCAATTCACTCAAAAATGTTGCCAGAAGGTTGCAAATGCTCCCCTGAAAGCTTTGGCGGTCGAAACAGAAGGCTTATTATCACAAGAAAAGAAATCAGCCCTCGACAACATAACCGGCAGAAAAATATTTTTTGAAAAAATCCCTAAGCCCCGGGGTCACAATTTCATCAAAAATCTGACTTTCGGCAATTCACTCAGAAATGTTGCCAGACGGTTGCAAATGCTCCCCTGAAAGCTTTGGCGGTCGAAACAGAAGGCTTATTATCACAAGAAAAGAAATCAGCCCTCGACAACTTAACCGGCAGAAAAAGATTTTTTGAAAAAATCCCTAAGCCCCGGGGTCACAAATTCATGAAAAATCTGACTCTCGGCAATTCACTCAAAAATGTTGCCAGACGGTTGCAAATACTCCCCTGAAAGCTTTGGCGGTCGAAACAGAAGGCTTATTATCACAAGAAAAGAAATCAGCCCTCGACAACTTAAGCGGCAGAAAAATATTTTTTGAAAAAATCCCTAAGCCCCGGGGTCACAATTTCATCAAAAATCTGACTTTTGGCAATTCACTCAAAAATGGTGCCAAACGGTTGCAAATGCTCGCCTGAAAGGTTTGGCAGTCGAAACAGAAAGTTTTTTATCACAGGAAAAGGAATCAGCCCTCGACAACTTAACCGGCAGAAAGATTTTTTTGAAAAAATCCCTAAGCCCCGGGGTCACAATTTCATCAAACATCTGACTTTTGGCAATTCACTCAAAAATCTTGCCAGACGTTTGCAAATGCTCCCCTGAAAGGTTTGGAGGTCGAAACAGAAGGGTATTTATCACAGGAAAAGAAATCAGCCCTCGACAACTTATCCGGCAGAAAAAGATTTTTTTGAAAAAATCCCTAAGGCCCGGGGTCACAATTTCATCAAAAATCTGACTTTCGGCAATTCACTCAAAAATGTTGCCAGAAGGTTGCAAATGCTCCCCTGAAAGCTTTGGCGGTCGAAACAGAAGGCTTATTATCACAAGAAAAGAAATCAGCCCTCGACAACATAACTGGCAGAAAAATATTTTTTGAAAAAATCCCTAAGCCCCGGGGTCACAATTTCATCAAAAATCTGACTCTCGGCAATTAACTCAGAAATGGTGCCAAACGGTGGGAAATGCTCCGCTGAAAAGTTTTGAGGTCGAAACAGAAGGGTATTTATCACAGGAAAAGAAATCAGCCCTCGACAACTTAACCGGCAGAAAAATATTTTTTGAAAAAATCCCTAAGCCCCGGGGTCACAATTTCATCAAAAATCTGACTTTCGGCAATTCACTCAAAAATGTTGCCAGAAGGTTGCAAATGCTCCCCTGAAAGCTTTGGCGGTCGAAACAGAAGGCTTATTATCACAAGAAAAGAAATCAGCCCTCGACAACTTAACCGGCAGAAAAATATTTTTTGAAAAACTCCCTAAGCCCCGGGGTCACAATTTCATCAAAAATTTGACTTTCGGCAATTGACTCAAAAATGTTGCTAGACCGTTGCAAATGCTCCCCTGAAAGGTTTGGAGGTCGAAACAGAAGGGTATTTATCACAGGAAAAGAAATCAGCCCTCGACAACTTATCCGGCAGAAAAAGATTTTTTTGAAAAAATCCCTAAGCCCCGGGGTCACAATTTCATCAAAAATCTGACTTTTGGCAATTCACTCAGAAATGTTGCCAGACGGTTGCAAATGCTCCCCTGAAAGGTTTGGCGGTCGAAACAGAAGGCTTATTATCACAAGAAAAGAAATCAGCCCTCGACAACTTAACCGGCAGAAAAATATTTTTTGAAAAAATCCCTAAGCCCCGGGGTCACAATTTCATCAAAAATCTGACTTTCGGCAATTCACTCAAAAATGTTGCCAGACGGTTGCCAATGCTCCCCTGAAAGCTTTGGCGATCGAAACAGAAGGCTTATTATCACAAGAAAAGAAATCAGCCCTTGACAACTTAACCGGCAGAAAAATATTTTTTGAAAAACTCCCTAAGCCCCGGGGTCACAATTTCATCAAAAATCTGACTTTCGGCAATTCACTCAAAAATGTTGCCAGACGGTTGCCAATGCTCCCCTGAAAGCTCTGGCGGTCGAAACAGAAGGCTTATTATCACAAGAAAAGAAATCAGCCCTCGACAACTTAACCGGCAGAAAAAGATTTTTTTGAAAAAATCCCTAAGCCCCGGGGTCACAATTTCATCAAAAATCTGACTTTTGGCAATTCACTCAGAAATGTTGCTAGACGGTTGCAAATGCTCCCCTGAAAGGTTTGGCGGTCGAAACAGAAGGCTTATTATCACAAGAAAAGAAATCAGCCCTCGACAACTTAACGGGCAGAAAAAGATTTTTTTGAAAAAATCCCTAAGCCCCGGGGTCACAATTTCATCAAAAATCTGACTTTTGGCAATTCACTCAAAAATGTTGCCAGACGTTTGCAAATGCTGCCCTGAAAGGTTTGGCGGTCGAAACAGAAGGCTTTTTATCACAGGACAAGAAATCAGCCCTGGACAACTTAACCGGCAGAAAAAGATTTTTTTGAAAAAATCCCTAAGCCCCGGGGTCACAATTTCATCTAAAATCTGACTTTCGGCAATTCACTCAGAAATGGTGCCAAACAGTTGCAAATGCTCCCCTGAAAGGTTTGGCGGTAGAAACAGAAGGCTTATTATCACAAGAAAAGAAATCAGCCCTCGACAACTTAACCGACAGAAAAAGATCTTTTTGAAAAAATCCCTAAGCCCCGGGGTCACAATTTCATCAAAAATCTGACTTTTGGCAATTCACTCAAAAATCTTGCCAGACGTTTGCAAATGCTCCCCTGAAACTTTGGCGGTCGAAACAGAAGGCTTATTATCACAAGAAGAGAAATCAGCCCTCGACAACTTAACTGGCAGAAAAAGATTTTTTTGAAAAAATCCCTAAGCCCCGGGGTCACAATTTCATCGAAAATCTGACTTTCGGCAATTGACTCAAAAATGTTGCTAGACCGTTGCAAATGCTCCCCTGAAAGGTTTGGAGGTCGAAACAGAAGGGTATTTATCACAGGAAAAGAAATCAGCCCTCGACAACTTATCCGGCAGAAAAAGATTTTTTTGAAAAAATCCCTAAGCCCCGGGGTCACAATTTCATCAAAAATCTGACTTTTGGCAATTCACTCAAAAATGTTGCCAGAAGGTTGCAAATGCTTCCCTGAAAGCTTTGGCGGTCGAAACAGAAGGCTTATTATCACAAGAAAAGAAATCAGCCCTCGACAACATAACCGGCAGAAAAATATTTTTTGAAAAAATCCCTAAGCCCCGGGGTCACAATTTCATCAAAAATCTGACTTTCGGCAATTCACTCAGAAATGTTGCCAGACGGTTGCAAATGCTCCCCTGAAAGCTTTGGCGGTCGAAACAGAAGGCTTATTATCACAAGAAAAGAAATCAGCCCTCGACAACTTAACCGGCAGAAAAAGATTTTTTGAAAAAATCCCTAAGCCCCGGGGTCACAAATTCATCAAAAATCTGACTCTCGGCAATTCACTCAAAAATGTTGCCAGACGGTTGCAAATACTCCCCTGAAAGCTTTGGCGGTCGAAACAGAAGGCTTATTATCACAAGAAAAGAAATCAGCCCTCGACAACTTAAGCGGCAGAAAAATATTTTTTGAAAAAATCCCTAAGCCCCGGGGTCACAATTTCATCAAAAATCTGACTTTTGGCAATTCACTCAAAAATGGTGCCAAACGGTTGCAAATGCTCGCCTGAAAGGTTTGGCAGTCGAAACAGAAAGTTTTTTATCACAGGAAAAGGAATCAGCCCTCGACAACTTAACCGGCAGAAAGATTTTTTTGAAAAAATCCCTAAGCCCCGGGGTCACAATTTCATCAAAAATCTGACTTTTGGCAATTCACTCAGAAATGTTGCCAGACGTTTGCAAATGCTCCCCTGAAAGCTTTGGCGGTCGAAACAGAAGGCTTGTTATCACAAGAAAAGAAATCAGCCCTCGACAACTTAACCGGCAGAAAAAGATTTTTTTGAAAAAATCCCTAAGCCCCGGGGTCACAATTTCATCAAAAATCTGACTTTTGGCAATTCACTCAAAAATGTTGCCAGACGTTTGCAAATGCTCCCCTGAAAGCTTTGGCGATCGAAACAGAAGGCTTATTATCACAAGAAAAGAAATCAGCCCTTGACAACTTAACCGGCAGAAAAATATTTTTTGAAAAACTCCCTAAGCCCCGGGGTCACAATTTCATCAAAAATCTGACTTTCGGCAATTCACTCAAAAATGTTGCCAGACGGTTGCCAATGCTCCCCTGAAAGCTCTGGCGGTCGAAACAGAAGGCTTATTATCACAAGAAAAGAAATCAGCCCTCGACAACTTAACCGGCAGAAAAAGATTTTTTTGAAAAAATCCCTAAGCCCCGGGGTCACAATTTCATCAAAAATCTGACTTTTGGCAATTCACTCAGAAATGTTGCTAGACGGTTGCAAATGCTCCCCTGAAAGGTTTGGCGGTCGAAACAGAAGGCTTATTATCACAAGAAAAGAAATCAGCCCTCGACAACTTAACGGGCAGAAAAAGATTTTTTTGAAAAAATCCCTAAGCCCCGGGGTCACAATTTCATCAAAAATCTGACTTTTGGCAATTCACTCAAAAATGTTGCCAGATGTTTGCAAATGCTGCCCTGAAAGGTTTGGCGGTCGAAACAGAAGGCTTTTTATCACAGGACAAGAAATCAGCCCTGGACAACTTAACCGGCAGAAAAAGATTTTTTTGAAAAAATCCCTAAGCCCCGGGGTCACAATTTCATCTAAAATCTGACTTTCGGCAATTCACTCAGAAATGGTGCCAAACAGTTGCAAATGCTCCCCTGAAAGGTTTGGCGGTCGAAACAGAAGGCTTATTATCACAAGAAAAGAAATCAGCCCTCGACAACTTAACCGGCAGAAAAAGATCTTTTTGAAAAAATCCCTAAGCCCCGGGGTCACAATTTCATCAAAAATCTGACTTTTGGCAATTCACTCAAAAATCTTGCCAGACGTTTGCAAATGCTCCCCTGAAACTTTGGCGGTCGAAACAGAAGGCTTATTATCACAAGAAAAGAAATCAGCCCTCGACAACTTAACTGGCAGAAAAAGATTTTTTTGAAAAAATCCCTAAGCCCCGGGGTCACAATTTCATCGAAAATCTGACTTTCGGCAATTGACTCAAAAATGTTGCTAGACCGTTGCAAATGCTCCCCTGAAAGGTTTGGAGGTCGAAACAGAAGGGTATTTATCACAGGAAAAGAAATCAGCCCTCGACAACTTATCCGGCAGAAAAAGATTTTTTTGAAAAAATCCCTAAGCCCCGGGGTCACAATTTCATCAAAAATCTGACTTTCGGCAATTCACTCAAAAATGTTGCCAGAAGGTTGCAAATGCTCCCCTGAAAGCTTTGGCGGTCGAAACAGAAGGCTTATTATCACAAGAAAAGAAATCAGCCCTCGACAACATAACCGGCAGAAAAATATTTTTTGAAAAAATCCCTAAGCCCCGGGGTCACAATTTCATCAAAAATCTGACTTTCGGCAATTCACTCAGAAATGTTGCCAGACGGTTGCAAATGCTCCCCTGAAAGCTTTGGCGGTCGAAACAGAAGGCTTATTATCACAAGAAAAGAAATCAGCCCTCGACAACTTAACCGGCAGAAAAAGATTTTTTGAAAAAATCCCTAAGCCCCGGGGTCACAAATTCATCAAAAATCTGACTCTCGGCAATTCACTCAAAAATGTTGCCAGACGGTTGCAAATACTCCCCTGAAAGCTTTGGCGGTCGAAACAGAAGGCTTATTATCACAAGAAAAGAAATCAGCCCTCGACAACTTAAGCGGCAGAAAAATATTTTTTGAAAAAATCCCTAAGCCCCGGGGTCACAATTTCATCAAAAATCTGACTTTTGGCAATTCACTCAAAAATGGTGCCAGACGGTTGCAAATGCTCTTCTGAAAGGTTTGGCAGTCGAAACAGAAGGGTATTTATCACAGGAAAAGAAATCAGCCCTCGATAACTTAACCAGCAGAAAAAGATTTTTTTGAAAAAATCCCTAAGCCCCGGGGTCACAATTTCATCAAACATCTGACTTTCGGCAATTCACTCAGAAATGGTGCCAAACGGTGGGAAATGCTCCCCTGAAAGCATTGGCGGTCGAAACAGAAGGGTATTTATCACAGGAAAAGAAATCAGCCCTCGACAACTTAACCGGCAGAAAAATATTTTTTGAAAAAATCCCTAAGCCCCGGGGTCACAATTTCATCAAAAATCTGACTTTTGGCAATTCACTCAAAAATGTTGCCAGACGGTTGCAAAGGCTCCCCTGAAAGCTTTGGTGGTCGAAACAGAAGGCTTTTTATCACAAGACAAGAAATCAGCCCTCGACAACTTAACCGGCAGAAAAAGATTTTTTGAAAAAATCCCTAAGCCCCGGGGTCACAAATTCATCAAAAATCTGACTCTCGGCAATTCACTCAAAAATGTTGCCAGACGGTTGCAAATGCTCCCCTGAAAGCTTTGGCGGTCAAAACAGAAGGCTTATTATCACAAGAAAAGAAATCAGCCCTCGACAACTTAACCGGCAGAAAAATATTTTTTGAAAAAATCCCTAAGCCCCGGGGTCACAGTTTCATCAAAAATCTGACTTTCGGCAATTCACTCAAAAATGTTGCCAGACGGTTGCAAATGCTCTTCTGAAAGGTTTGGCAGTCGAAACAGAAGGGTATTTATC
The DNA here is from genome assembly GCF_964270895.1 of Podarcis filfolensis. NCBI lineage: Eukaryota > Metazoa > Chordata > Lepidosauria > Squamata > Lacertidae > Podarcis > Podarcis filfolensis. The sequence continues at coordinate 53,163 of NW_028149402.1, forward strand.
ACAGGAAAAGAAATCAGCCCTCGATAACTTAACCAGCAGAAAAAGATTTTTTTGAAAAAATCCCTAAGCCCCGGGGTCACAATTTCATCAAAAATCTGACTTTTGGCAATTCACTCAAAAATGTTGCCAGACGGTTGCAAATGCTCCGCTGAAAGGTTTGGAGGTCGAAACAGAAGGGTATTTATCACAGGAAAAGAAATCAGCCCTCGACAACTTATCCGGCAGAAAAATATTTTTTGAAAAAATCCCTAAGCCCCGGGGTCACAATTTCATCAAAAATCTGACTCTCGGCAATTCACTCAAAAATGTTGCCAGACGGTTGCAAATGCTCCCCTGAAAGCTTTGGCGGTCGAAACAGAAGGCTTATTATCACAAGAAAAGAAATCAGCCCTCGACAACTTAACCGGCAGAAAAATATTTTTTGAAAAAATCCCTAAGCCCCGGGGTCACAGTTTCATCAAAAATCTGACTTTCGGCAATTCACTCAAAAATGTTGCCAGACGGTTGCAAATGCTCTTCTGAAAGGTTTGGCAGTCGAAACAGAAGGGTATTTATCACAGGAAAAGAAATCAGCCCTCGATAACTTAACCAGCAGAAAAAGATTTTTTTGAAAAAATCCCTAAGCCCCGGGGTCACAATTTCATCAAACATCTGACTTTCGGCAATTCACTCAGAAATGGTGCCAAACGGTGGGAAATGCTCCCCTGAAAGGTTTGGAGGTCGAAACAGAAGGCTTATTATCACAAGAAAAGAAATCAGCCCTCGACAACTTAACCGGCAGAAAAATATTTTTTGAAAAAATCCCTAAGCCCCGGGGTCACAATTTCATCAAACATCTGACTTTCGGCAATTCACTCAGAAATGGTGCCAAACGGTGGGAAATGCTCCGCTGAAAGGTTTGGAGGTCGAAACAGAAGGCTTATTATCACAAGAAAAGAAATCAGCCCTCGACAACTTAACCGGCAGAAAAATATTTTTTGAAAAAATCCCTAAGCCCCGGGGTCACAGTTTCATCAAAAATCTGACTTTCGGCAATTCACTCAAAAATGGTGCCAAACGGTTTCAAATGCTCCCCTGAAAGGTTTGGCAGTCGAAACAGAAAGTTTTTTATCACAGGAAAAGGAATCAGCCCTCGACAACTTAACCGGCAGAAAGATTTTTTTGAAAAAATCCCTAAGCCCCGGGGTCACAATTTCATCAAACATCTGACTTTCGGCAATTCACTCAAAAATGTTGCTAGACCGTTGCAAATGCTCCCCTGAAAGCATTGGCGGTCGAAACAGAAGGGTATTTATCACAGGAAAAGAAATCAGCCCTCGACAACTTAACCGGCAGAAAAATATTTTTTGAAAAAATCCCTAAGCCCCGGGGTCACAATTTCATCAAAAATCTAACTTTCGGCAATTCACTCAAAAATGTTGCCAGACGGTTGCAAAGGCTCCCCTGAAAGCTTTGGTGGTCGAAACAGAAGGCTTTTTATCACAAGACAAGAAATCAGCCCTGGACAACTTAACCGGCCGTAAAAGATTTTTTTGAAAAAATCCCTAAGCCCCGGGGTCACAATTTCATCGAAAATCTGACTTTCAGCAATTCACTCAAAAATGTTGCCAGAGGGTTGCAAATGCTCCCCTGAAAGCTTTGGCGGTCAAAACAGAAGGCTTATTATCACAAGAAAAGAAATCAGCCCTCGACAACTTAACCGGCAGAAAAATATTTTTTGAAAAAATCTCTAAGCCCCGGGGTCACAATTTCATCAAAAATCTGACTTTCGGCAATTCACTCAGAAATGGTGTCAAACGGTTGCAAATGCTCCGCTGAAAGGATTGGCGGTCGAAACAGAAGGGTATTTATCACAGGAAAAGAAATCAGCCCTCGACATCTTATCCGGCAGAAAAATATTTCTTGAAAAAATCTCTAAGCCCCGGGGTCACAATTTTATCAAAAATCTGACTCTCGCCAATTCACTCAAAATTGTTGCCAGACGGTTGCAAATGCTCCCCTGAAAGGTTTGGCAGTCGAAACAGAAAGTTTTTTATCACAGGAAAAGGAATCAGCCCTCGACAACTTATCCGGCAGAAAAATATTTTTTGAAAAAATCCTTAAGCACCGGGGTCACAATTTCATCGAAAATCTGACTTTCGGCAATTCACTCAGAAATGGTGTCAAACGTTTGCCAATGCTCCCCTGAAAGCTTTGGCGGTCAAAACAGAAGGCTTATTATCACAAGAAAAGAAATCAGCACTCGACAACTTAACCGGCAGAAAAATATTTTTTGAAAAAATCCCTAAGCCCCGGGGTCACAATTTCATCAAAAATCTGACTCTTGGCAATTCCCTTAAAAATGGTGCCAAACGGTTGCAAATGCACCCTTGAAAGCTTTGGAGGTCGAAACAGAAGGCTTATTATCACAAGAAAAGAAATCAGCCCTCGACAACAAGCAGAAAAATATTTTTTGAAAAAATCCCTAAGCCCAGGGGTCACAATTTCATCAAAAATCTAACTTTTAGCATTTCACTCAAAAATGTTGCCAGACGGTTGCAAATGCTCTCATGAAAGGTTTGGCGGTCGAAACAGAAGGCTTTTTATCACAGTACAAGAAATCAGCCCTCGACAACTTATCCGGCAGAAAAATATTTTTTTGAAAAAATCCCTAAGCCCCGGGGTCACAATTTCATCAAAAATCTGACTTTCGGCAATTCACTCAGAAATGTTGCCAGACGGTTGCAAATGCTCTCATGAAAGGTTTGGCAGTCGAAGCAGAAGGCTTTTTATCACAGGACAAGAAATCAGCCCTCGACAACTTATCCGGCAGAAAAATATTTTTTTGAAAAAATCCCTAAGCCCCGGGGTCACAAATTCATCAAAAATCTGACTCTCGGCAATTAACTCAGAAATGGTGCCAAACGGTGGGAAATGCTCCGCTGAAAAGTTTTGAGGTCGAAACAGAAGGGTATTTATCACAGGAAAAGAAATCAGCCCTCGACAACTTATCCGGCAGAAAAAGATTTTTTTGAAAAAATCCCTAAGCCGCGGGGTCACAATTTCATCAAAAATCTGACTTTCGGCAATTCACTCAAAAATGTTGCCAGACAGTTGCAAATGCTCCCTGAAAGCTTTGGCGGTCAAAACAGAAGGCTTATTATCACAAGAAAAGAAATCAGCCCTCGACTACTTAACCGGCAGAAAAAGATTTTTTTAAAAAATCCCTAAGCCCGGGGTCACAAATTCATCAAAAATCTGACTCTCGGCAATTAACTCAGAAATGGTGCCAAACGGTGGGAAATGCTCCGCTGAAAAGTTTTGAGGTCGAAACAGAAGGGTATTTATCACAGGAAAAGAAATCAGCCCTCGACAACTTAACCGGCAGAAAAATATTTTTTGAAAAAATCCCTAAGCCCCGGGGTCACAATTTCATCAAAAATCTGACTTTCGGCAATTCACTCAAAAATGTTGCCAGACGGTTGCAAATACTCCGCTGAAAGCTTTGGCGGTCGAAACAGAAGGCTTATTATCACAAGAAAAGAAATCAGCCCTCGACAACTTAACCGGCAGAAAAAGATTTTTTTGAAAAAATCCCTAAGCCCCGGGGTCACAAATTCATCAAAAATCTGACTTTCGGCAATTCACTCAGAAATGTTGCCAGACGGTTGCAAAGGCTCTCATGAAAGGTTTGGCAGTCGAAACAGAAGGCTTTTTATCACAAGAAAAGAAATCAGCCCTCGACAACTTAACCGGCAGAAAAAGATTTTTTTGAAAAAATCCCTAAGCCCCGGGGTCACAATTTCATCAAAAATCTGACTTTCGGCAATTCACTGAAAAATGTTGCCAGACGGTTGCAAATGCTCCCCTGAAAGCATTGGCGGTCGAAACAGAAGGCTTATTATCAGAGTAAAAGAAATCTGCCCTCGACAACTTAACCGGCAGAAAAAGATTTTTTTGAAAAATCCCTAAGCCCCGGGGTCACAATTTCATCAAAAATCTGACTTTCGGCAATTCACTCAAAAATGTTGCCAGACGGTTGCAAATGCTCCCCTGAAAGCTTTGGCGGTCGAAACAGAAGGCTTATTATTAGAAGAAAAGAAATCAGCCCTCGACAACTTAACCGGCAGAAAAAGAATTTTTGAAAAAATCCCTAAGCCCCGGGGTCACAAATTCATCAAAAATCTGACTCTTGGCAATTAACTCAGAAATGGTGCCAAACGGTGGGAAATGCTCCGCTGAAAAGTTTTGAGGTCGAAACAGAAGGGTATTTATCACAGGAAAAGAAATCAGCCCTCGACAACTTATCCGGCAGAAAAAGATTTTTTTGAAAAAATCCCTAAGCCCCGGGGTCACAATTTCATCAAAAATCTGACTTTCGGCAATTCACTCAAAAATGTTGCCAGACGGTTGCAAATGCTCCCTGAAAGCTTTGGCGGTCGAAACAGAAGGGTATTTATCACAGGAAAAGAAATCAGCCCTCGACAACTTAACCGGCAGAAAAATATTTTTTGAAAAAATCCCTAAGCCCCGGGGTCACAATTTCATCAAAAATCTGACTTTCGGCAATTCACTCAAAAATGTTGCCAGACGGTTGCAAATACTCCCCTGAAAGCTTTGGCGGTCGAAACAGAAGGCTTATTATCACAAGAAAAGAAATCAGCCCTCGACAACTTAACCGGCAGAAAAATATTTTTTTGAAAAAATCCCTAAGCCCCGGGGTCACAAATTCATCAAAAAATCTGACTTTCGGCAATTCACTCAGAAATGTTGCCAGACGGTTGCAAATGCTCTCATGAAAGGTTTGGCAGTCGAAGCAGAAGGCTTTTTATCACAGGACAAGAAATCAGCCCTCGACAACTTATCCGGCAGAAAAATATTTTTTTGAAAAAATCCCTAAGCCCCGGGGTCACAAATTCATCAAAAATCTGACTCTCGGCAATTAACTCAGAAATGGTGCCAAACGGTGGGAAATGCTCCGCTGAAAAGTTTTGAGGTCGAAACAGAAGGGTATTTATCACAGGAAAAGAAATCAGCCCTCGACAACTTATCCGGCAGAAAAAGATTTTTTTGAAAAAATCCCTAAGCCGCGGGGTC
>NW_028149401.1:0-57994 GCF_964270895.1 Podarcis filfolensis
TTTTCAAAAAAAAATTTCAGCCGGTTAAGTTGTCGAGGGCTGATTTCTTGTCCTGTGATAAAAAGACTTCTGTTTCGACATCCAAACGTTTCAAGGGAGCATTTGCAACCGTTTGGCACCATTTTTGAGTGAATTGCCGAAAGTCAGATTTTTGATGAAATTGTGACCCCGGGGCTTAGGGATTTTTTCAAAAAAATATTCTGCCTGTTAAGTTGTCGATGGCTGATTTCTTTTCCTGTGATAAAAAAACTTCTGTTTCGACATCCAAACCTTTCAGGGGAGCATTTGCAACCTTTTGGCACCATTTTTGAGTGAATTGCCGAAAGTCAGATTTTTGATGAAATTGTGACCCCGCTGCTTAGGGATTTTTTCAAAAAAAAAATTGTGCCGGTTAACTTGTCAATGGCTGATTTCTTGTCCTGTGATAAAAAAACTTCTGTTTCGACCGCCAAACCTTTCAGGGGAGCATTTGCAACCGTTTGGCACCATTTTTGAGTGAATTGCCGAAAGTCAGATTTTTTCTGAAATTGTGACCCCGGGGCTTACGGATTTTTTTTTAAAAAAAAATTTCTGCCGGTTAAGTTGTCGACGGCTGATTTCTTGTCCTGTGATAAAAAGCCTTCTGTTTCGACCGCCAAACCTTTCAGGGGAGCATTTGCAACCGTTTAGCTCCATTTTTGAGTGAATTGTCGAAAGTCAGATTTTTGATGAAATTGTGACCCCGGGGCTTATGGATTTTTTCAAAAAAATATTCTGCCTGTTAAGTTGTCGATGGCTGATTTCTTTTCCTGTGATAAAAAAGCTTTCTGTTTCGACCGCGAAACCTTACAGGGGAGCATTTGCAACCGTTTGGCACCATTTTTGAGTGAATTCCCGAAAGTCCGATCTTTGTTGAAATTGTGACCCCGGGGCTTACGGATTTTTTCAAAAAAAAAAAAATTCTGCCGGTTAAGTTGTTGAGGGCTGATTTCTTGTCCTGTGATAAAAAGACTTCTGTTTCGACAGCCAAACATTTCAGGGGAGCATTTGCAACTGTTTGGCACCATTTTTGAGTGAATTGCTGAAAGTCAGATTTTTGATGAAATTGTGACCCCGGGGCTTAGGGATTTTTTCAAAAAAAAAAATTCTGTTGGTTATGTTGTCGAGGGCTGATTTCTTTTCCTGTGATAAAAATGCTTTCTGTTTCGACCGCCAAAACTTTCAGGGGAGCATTTGCAACCGTTTGGCACCATTTTTGAGTGAATTCCCGAAAGTCAGATTTTTGTTGAAATTGTGACCCCGGGGCTTACGGATTTTTTCAAAAAAAAAATTCTGCCGGTTAAGTTGTTGAGGGCTGATTTCTTGTCCTGTGATAAGAAGACTTCTGTTTCGACAGCCAAATGTTTCAGGGGAGCATTTGCAACCGTTTGGCACCATTTTTGAGTGAATTGATGAAAGTCAGATTTTTGATGAAATTGTGACCCCGGGGCTTAGGGATTTATTTCAAAACAAAATATTCTGCCAGTTAACTTGTCGATGGCTGATTTCTTGTCCTGTGATAAAAAAAACTTCTGTTTCGACTGCCAAACCTTTCAGTTGAGCATTTGCACCCGTTTGGCACCATTTTTGAGTGAATTCCCGAAAGTCCGATTTTTGATGAAATTGTGACCCCGGGGCTTACGGATTTTTTCAAAAAAAAAATTTCTGCCGGTTAAGTTGTCGAGGGCTGATTTCTTGTCGTGTGATAAAAAAAGCTTTCTGTTTCGACCGCCAAACCTTTCAGGGGAGCATTTGCAACCGTTTGGCACCATTTTTGAGTGAATTCCCGAAAGTCCGATTTTTGATGAAATTGTGACCCCGGGGCTTACGGAATTTTTCAAAAAAAAATTTAAGCCGGTTAAGTTGTCGAGGGCTGATTTCTTGTCCTGTGATAAAAAGACTTCTGTTTCTGCATCCAAACGTTTCAAGGGAGCATTTGCAACCGTTTGGCACCATTTTTGAGTGAATTGCCGAAAGTCAGATTTTTGATGAAATTGTGACCCCGCTGCTTAGGGATTTTTTCAAAAAAATATTCTGCCTGTTAAGTTGTCGATGGCTGATTTCTTTTCCTGTGATAAAAAAACTTCTGTTTCGACATCCAAACGTTTCAAGGGAGCATTTGCAACTGTTTGGCACCATTTTTCAGTGAATTGCCGAAAGTCAGATTTTTGATGAAATTGTGACCCCGCTGCTTAGGGATTTTTTCAAAAAAAAAAATTCTGCCGGTTAACTTGTCAATGGCTGATTTCTTGTCCTGTGATAAAAAAACTTCTGTTTCGACCGCCAAACCTTTCAGGGGAGCATTTGCAACCGTTTGGCACCATTTTTGAGTGAATTCCCGAAAGTCAGATTTTTTCTGAAATTGTGACCCCGGGGCTTATGGATTTTTTTTTAAAAAAAAATTTCTGCCGGTTAAGTTGTCGACGGCTGATTTCTTGTCCTGTGATAAAAAGCCTTCTGTTTCGACCGCCAAACCTTTCAGGGGAGCATTTGCAACCGTTTAGCTCCATTTTTGAGTGAATTGTCGAAAGTCAGATTTTTGATGAAATTGTGACCCCGGGGCTTATGGATTTTTTCAAAAAAATATTCTGCCTGTTAAGTTGTCGATGGCTGATTTCTTTTCCTGTGATAAAAAAACTTCTTTTTCGACCGCCAACCCTTTCAGGGGAGCATTTGCACCCGTTTGGCACCATTTTTGAGTGAATTCCCGAAAGTCCGATTTTTGATGAAATTGTGACCCCGGGGCTTACGGAATTTTTCAAAAAAAAATTTAAGCCGGTTAAGTTGTCGAGGGCTGATTTCTTGTCCTGTGATAAAAAGACTTCTGTTTCGACATCCAAACGTTTCAAGGGAGCATTTGCAACCGTTTGGCACCATTTTTGAGTGAATTGCCAAAAGTCAGATTTTTGATGAAATTGTGACCCCGGGGCTTAGGGATTTTTTCAAAAAAATATTCTGCCTGTTAAGTTGTCGATGGCTGATTTCTTTTCCTGTGATAAAAAAGCTTTCTGTTTCGACCGCGAAACCTTACAGGGGAGCATTTGCAACCGTTTGGCACCATTTTTGAGTGAATTCCCGAAAGTCCGATCTTTGTTGAAATTGTGACCCCGGGGCTTACGGATTTTTTCAAAAAAAAAAAATTCTGCCGGTTAAGTTGTTGAGGGCTGATTTCTTGTCCTGTGATAAAAAGACTTCTGTTTCGACAGCCAAACATTTCAGGGGAGCATTTGCAACTGTTTGGCACCATTTTTGAGTGAATTGCTGAAAGTCAGATTTTTGATGAAATTGTGACCCCGGGGCTTAGGGATTTTTTCAAAACAAAATATTCTGCCAGTTAACTTGTCGATGGCTGATTTCTTGTCCTGTGATAAAAAAACTTCTGTTTCGACTGCCAAACCTTTCAGGGGAGCATTTGCTCCCGTTTGGCACCATTTTTGAGTGAATTCCCGAAAGTCAGATTTTTGATGAAATTTTGACCCCGGGGCTTATGGATTTTTTCAAAAAAATATTCTGCCTGTTAAGTTGTCGATGGCTGATTTCTTTTCCTGTGATAAAAAGACTTCTGTTTCGACAGCCAAACCTTTCAGGGGAGCATTTGCACCCGTTTGGCACCATTTTTGAGTGAATTGATGAAAGTCCGATTTTTGATGACATTGTGACCCCGGGGCTTACGGATTTTTTCAAAAAAAAAATTTCTGCCGGTTAAGTTGTCGAGGGCTGATTTCTTGTCGTGTGATAAAAAAAGCTTTCTGTTTCGACCGCCAAACCTTTCAGGGGAGCATTTGCACCCGTTTGGCACCGTTTTTGAGTGAATTCCCGAAAGTCCGATTTTTGATGAAATTGTGACCCCGGGGCTTACGGAATTTTTCAAAAAAAAATTTAAGCCGGTTAAGTTGTCGAGGGCTGATTTCTTGTCCTGTGATAAAAAGACTTCTGTTTCGACATCCAAACGTTTCAAGGGAGCATTTGAAACCGTTTGGCACCATTTTTGAGTGAATTGCCGAAAGTCAGATTTTTGATGAAATTGTGACCCCGGGGCTTAGGGATTTTTTCAAAAAAATATTCTGCCTGTTAAGTTGTCGATGGCTGATTTCTTTTCCTGTGATAAAAAAACTTCTGTTTCGACATCCAAACGTTTCAAGGGAGCATTTGCAACCGTTTGGCACCATTTTTGAGTGAATTGCCGAAAGTCAGATTTTTGATGAAATTGTGACCCCGGGGCTTAGGGATTTTTTTTTAAAAAAAAATTCTGCCGGTTAACTTGTCAATGGCTGATTTCTTGTCCTGTGATAAAAAAACTTCTGTTTCGACCGCCAAACCTTTCAGGGGAGCATTTGCAACCGTTTGGCACCATTTTTGAATGAATTGCCGAAAGTCAGATTTTTTCTGAAATTGTGACCCCGGGGCTTACGGATTTTTTTTTTTAAAAAAAATTCTACCGGTTAAGTTGTCGACGGCTGATTTCTTGTCCTGTGATAAAAAGCCTTCTGTTTTGACCGCCAAACCTTTCAGGGGAGCATTTGCAACCGTTTAGCTCCATTTTTGAGTGAATTGTCGAAAGTCAGATTTTTGATGAAATTGTGACCCCGGGGCTTATGGATTTTTTCAAAAAAATATTCTGCCTGTTAAGTTGTCGATGGCTGATTTCTTTTCCGGTGATAAAAAAACTTCTTTTTCGACCGCCAAACCTTTCAGGGGAGCATTTGCACCCGTTTGGCACCATTTTTGAGTGAATTCCCGAAAGTCCGATTTTTGATGAAATTGTGATCCCGGGGCTTACGGAATTTTTCAAAAAAAAATTTAAGCCGGTTAAGTTGTCGAGGGCTGATTTCTTGTCCTGTGATAAAAAGACTTCTGTTTCGACATCCAAACGTTTCAAGGGAGCATTTGCAACCGTATGGCTCCATTTTTGAGTAAATTGCAGAAAGTCAGATTTTTGATGAAATTGTGACCCCGGGGCTTAGGGATTTTTTCAAAAAAATATTCTGCCTGTTAAGTTGTCGATGGCTGATTTCTTTTCCTGTGATAAAAAAACTTCTGTTTCGACATCCAAACGTTTCAAGGGAGCATTTGCAACCGTTTGGCACCATTTTTGAGTGAATTGCCGAAAGTCAAATTTTTGATGAAATTGTGACCCCGCTGCTTAGGGATTTTTTCAAAAAAAAATAATTCTGCCGGTTAACTTGTCGATGGCTGATTTCTTTTCCTGTGATAAAAAAGCTTTCTGTTTCGACCGCGAAACCTTACAGGGGAGCATTTGCAACCGTTTGGCACCATTTTTGAGTGAATTCCCGAAAGTCAGATTTTTGATGAAATTGTGACCCCGGGGCTTACGGATTTTTTCAAAAAAAAAATTCTGCCGGTTAAGTTGTTGAGGGCTGATTTCTTGTCCTGTGATAAGAAGACTTCTGTTTCGACAGCCAAATGTTTCAGGGGAGCATTTGCAACCGTTTGGCACCATTTTTGAGTGAATTGATGAAAGTCAGATTTTTGATGAAATTGTGACCCCGGGGCTTAGGGATTTATTTCAAAACAAAATATTCTGCCAGTTAACTTGTCGATGGCTGATTTCTTGTCCTGTGATAAAAAAAACTTCTGTTTCGACTGCCAAACCTTTCAGTGGAGCATTTGCACCCGTTTGGCACCATTTTTGAGTGAATTCCCGAAAGTCCGATTTTTGATGAAATTGTGACCCCGGGGCTTACGGATTTTTTCAAAAAAAAAATTTCTGCCGGTTAAGTTGTCGAGGGCTGATTTCTTGTCGTGTGATAAAAAAAGCTTTCTGTTTCGACCGCCAAACCTTTCAGGGGAGCATTTGCAACCGTTTGGCACCATTTTTGAGTGAATTCCCGAAAGTCCGATTTTTGATGAAATTGTGACCCCGGGGCTTACGGAATTTTTCAAAAAAAAATTTAAGCCGGTTAAGTTGTCGAGGGCTGATTTCTTGTCCTGTGATAAAAAGACTTCTGTTTCGACATCCAAACGTTTCAAGGGAGCATTTGCAACCGTTTGGCACCATTTTTGAGTGAATTGCCGAAAGTCAGATTTTTGATGAAATTGTGACCCCGGGGCTTAGGGATTTTTTCAAAAAAATATTCTGCCTGTTAAGTTGTCGATGGCTGATTTCTTTTCCTGTGATAAAAAAACTTCTGTTTCGACATCCAAACGTTTCAAGGGAGCATTTGCAACCGTTTGGCACCATTTTTGAGTGAATTGCCGAAAGTCAGATTTTTGATGAAATTGTGACCCCGCTGCTTAGGGATTTTTTCAAAAAAAAAAATTCTGCCGGTTAACTTGTCAATGGCTGATTTCTTGTCCTGTGATAAAAAAACTTCTGTTTCGACTGCCAAACCTTTCAGGGGAGCATTTGCTCCCGTTTGGCACCATTTTTGAGTGAATTCCCGAAAGTCCGATTTTTGATGAAATTGTGACCCCGGGGCTTAGGGATTTTTTTTAAAAAAAAAATTCTGCCGGTTAACTTGTCAATGGCTGATTTCTTGTCCTGTGATAAAAAAACTTCTGTTTCGCCCGCCAAACCTTTCAGGGGAGCATTTGCAACCGTTTGGCACCATTTTTGAATGAATTGCCGAAAGTCAGATTTTTTCTGAAATTGTGACCCCGGGGCTTACGGATTTTTTTTAAAAAAAAAATTTCTACCGGTTAAGTTGTCGACGGCTGATTTCTTGTCCTGTGATAAAAAGCCTTCTGTTTCGACCGCCAAACCTTTCAGGGGAGCATTTGCAACCGTTTAGCTCCATTTTTGAGTGAATTGTCGAAAGTCAGATTTTTGATGAAATTGTGACCCCGGGGCTTATGGATTTTTTCAAAAAAATATTCTGCCTGTTAAGTTGTCGATGGCTGATTTCTTTTCCGGTGATAAAAAAACTTCTTTTTCGACCGCCAAACCTTTCAGGGGAGCATTTGCACCCGTTTGGCACCATTTTTGAGTGAATTCCCGAAAGTCCGATTTTTGATGAAATTGTGACCCCGGGGCTTACGGAATTTTTCAAAAAAAAATTTAAGCCGGTTAAGTTGTCGAGGGCTGATTTCTTGTCCTGTGATAAAAAGACTTCTGTTTCGACATCCAAACGTTTCAAGGGAGCATTTGCAACCGTATGGCTCCATTTTTGAGTAAATTGCAGAAAGTCAGATTTTTGATGAAATTGTGACCCCGGGGCTTAGGGATTTTTTCAAAAAAATATTCTGCCTGTTAAGTTGTCGATGGCTGATTTCTTTTCCTGTGATAAAAAAACTTCTGTTTCGACATCCAAACGTTTCAAGGGAGCATTTGCAACCGTTTGGCACCATTTTTGAGTGAATTGCCGAAAGTCAGATTTTTGATGAAATTGTGACCCCGCTGCTTAGGGATTTTTTCAAAAAAAAAAATTCTGCCGGTTAACTTGTCGATGGCTGATTTCTTTTCCTGTGATAAAAAAGCTTTCTGTTTCGACCGCGAAACCTTACAGGGGAGCATTTGCAACCGTTTGGCACCATTTTTGAGTGAATTGCCGAAAGTCAGATTTTTGATGAAATTGTGACCCCCGGGCTTAGGGATTTTTTCAAAAAAAAATTTCTGCCGGTTAACTTGTCGATGGCTGATTTCTTGTCCTGTGATAAAAAAACATCTGTTTCGACCGCCAAACTTTTCAGGGGAGCATTTGCACCCGTTTGGCACCATTTTTGAGTGAATTGCCGAAAGTCAGATTTTTGATGAAATTGTGACCCCGGGGCTTAGGGATTTTTTTAAAAAAAGTAATTCTGCCGGTTAAGTTGTCGACGGCTGATTTCTTTTCCTGTGATATTAAAGCTTTCTGTTTCGACCACCAAACCTTTCAGGGGAGCATTTGGAACCGTTCGGCACCATTTTTGAGTGAATTGCCGAAAGTCAGATTTTTGATGAAATTGTGACCCCGGGGCTTACGGATTTTTTTTAAAAAAAAATTCTGCCTGTTAAATTGTCGATGCCTGATTTCTTGTCCTGTGATAAAAAAACTTCTGTTTCGACCGCCAAACCTTTCAGGGGAGCATTTGCACCCGTTTGGCTCCATTTTTGAGTGAATTCCCAAAAGTCCGATCTTTGTTGAAATTGTGACCCCGGGGCTTACGGATTTTTTCAAAAAAAAAAAATTCTGCCGGTTAAGTTGTTGAGGGCTGATTTCTTGTCCTGTGATAAAAAGACTTCTGTTTCGACAGCCAAACATTTCAGGGGAGCATTTGCAACTGTTTGGCACCATTTTTGAGTGAATTGCTGAAAGTCAGATTTTTGATGAAATTGTGACCCCGGGGCTTACGGATTTTTTCAAAAAAAAAATTCTGCCTGTTAAGTTGTCGATGGCTGATTTCTTCTCCTGTGATAAAAAAACTTCTGTTTCGACCGCCAAACCTTTCAGGGGAGCATTTGCACCCGTTTGGCTCCATTTTTGAGTGAATTCCCGAAAGTCCGATTTTTGATGAAATTGTGACCCCGGGGCTTCCGGATTTTTTCAAAAAAAAATATCTGAAGGTTAAGTTGTCGAGGGCTGATTTCTTGTCGTGTGATAAGAAGACTCCTGTTTCGACAGCCAAACGCTTCAGGGGAGCATTTGCAACCGTTTGGCACCATTTTTGAGTGAATTGCTGAAAGTCAGATTTTTGATGAAATTGTGACCCCGGGGCTTAGGGATTTTTTCAAAAAAAAATTTCTGTCGGTTAAGTTGTCGAGGGCTGATTTCTTTTCCTGTGATAAAAATGCTTTCTGTTTCGACCGCCAAAACTTTCAGGGGAGCATTTGCAACCGTTTGGCACCATTTTTGAGTGAATTCCCGAAAGTCAGATTTTTGATGAAATTGTGACCCCGGGGCTTACGGATTTTTTCAAAAAAAAAATTCTGCCGGTTAAGTTGTTGAGGGCTGATTTCTTGTCCTGTGATAAGAAGACTTCTGTTTCGACAGCCAAACCTTTCAGGGGAGCATTTGCAACCGTTTGGCACCATTTTTGAGTGAATTGCCAAAAGTCAGATTTTTGATGAAATTGTGACCCCGGGGCTTAGGGATTTTTTAAAAAAAAGTAATTCTGCCGGTTAAGTTGTCGACGGCTGATTTCTTTTCCTGTGATAAAAAAGCTTTCTGTTTCGACCGCCAAACCTTTCAGGGGAGCATTTGGAACCGTTCGGCACCATTTTTGAGTGAATATCCGAAAGTCAGATTTTTGATGAAATTGTGACCCCGGGGCTTACGGATTTTTTCAAAAAAAAATTCTGCCTGTTAAATTGTCGATGCCTGATTTCTTCTCCTGTATTAAAAAAGCTTTCAGTTTCGACCGCCAAACCTTTCAGGGGAGTATTTGCAACCGTTTGTCACCAATTTTGAGTGAATTGCCGAAAGTCAGATTTTTGATTAAATTGTGACCCCGGGGCTTACGGATTTTTTTTTAAAAAAAATTCTGCCTGTTAAGTTGTCGAGGGCTGATTTCTTCTCCTGTGATAAAAAAGCTTTCTGTTTCGACCGCCAAACCTTTTAGGGGAGCATTTGCACCCGTTTGGCACCATTTTTGAATGAAATGTCGAAAGTCAGATTTTTGATGAAATTGTGACCCCGGGGCTTACGGATTTTTTCAAAAAAAAATTCTGCCTGTTAAGTTGTTGTTGGCTGATTTCTTTTCCTGTGATAAAAAAAACTTCTGTTTCGACCGCCAAACCTTTCAGGGGAGCATTTGCACCCGTTTGGCACCATTTTTGAGTGAATTCCCGAAAGTCCGATTTTTTATGAAATTGTGACCCCGGGGCTTACGGATTTTTTCAAAAAAAAAAATTCTGCCGGTTAAGTTGTCGAGGGCTGATTTCTTGTCCTGTGATAAAAAAACTTCTGTTTCGACCGCCAAACCTTTCAGGGGAGCATTTGCAACCGTTTAGCTCCATTTTTGAGTAAATTGTCAAAAGTCAGATTTTTGAAGAAATTGTGATCCGGGGCTTACGGATTTTTTCAAAAAAATCTTTTTCTGCCGGTTAAGTTGTCGAAGGAAGATTTCTTGTCCTATGATTAAAAGCCTTCTGTTTCGACCGCCAAACCTTTCAGGGGAGCATTTGCAACTGTTTAGCTCCGTTTTTGAGTGAATTGTCGAAAGTCCGATTTTTGATGAAATTGTGACCCCGGGGCTTACGGATTTTTTCAAAAAAAAATTCTGCCTGTTAAGTTGTCGATGGCTGATTTCTTTTCCTGTGATAAAAAAACTTCTGTTTCGACCGCCAAACCTTTCAGGGGAGCATTTGCACCCGTTTGGCACCATTTTTGAGTGAATTCCCGAAAGTTCAATTTTTGATGAAATTGTGACCCCGGGGCTTAGGGATTTTTTTTAAAAAAAATATTCTGCCGGTTAAGTTGTCGACGGCTGATTTCTTTTCCTTTGATAAAAAAGCTTTCTGTTTCGACCGCCAAACCTTTCAGGGGAGCATTTGCAACTGTTTGGCACCATTTTTGAGTGAATTGCCGAAAGACAGATTTTTCATGAAATTGTGACCCCGGGGCTTACGCATTTTTTCAAAAAAAATTCTGCCTGTTAAGTTGTTGATGGCTGATTTCTTTTCCTGTGATAAAAAAGCTTTCTGTTTCGACCGCCAAACCTTTCAGGGGAGCATTTGCAACCGTTTGGCACCATTTTTGAGTGAATTCCCGAAAGTCCGATTTTTGATGAAATTGTGACCCCGGGGCTTACGGATTTTTTCAAAAAAAAATTCTGCCTGTTAAGTTGTTGTTGGCTGATTTCTTTTCCTGTGATAAAAAAAACTTCTGTTTCGACCGCCAAAACTTTCAGGGGAGCATTTGCACCCGTTTGGAACCATTTTTGAGTGAATTCCCGAAAGTCCGATTTTTTATGAAATTGTGACCCCGGGCCGGGGCTTACGGATTTTTTCAAAAAAAAATTCTGCCTGTTAAGTTGTTGTTGGCTGATTTCTTTTCCTGTGATAAAAAAAACTTCTGTTTCGACCGCCAAACCTTTCAGGGGAGCATTTGCACCCGTTTGGCACCGTTTTTGAGTGAATTCCCGAAAGTCCGATTTTTTATGAAATTGTGACCCCGGGGCTTACGGATTTTTTCAAAAACAAATTCTGCCTGTTAAGTTGTGGATGGCTGATTTCTTGTCCTGTGATAAAAAAACTTCTGTTTCGACCGCCAAACCTTTCAGGGGAGCATTTGCACCCGTTTGGCACCATTTTTGAGTGAATTCCCGAAAGTCCGATTTTTTATGAAATTGTGACCCCGGGCCGGGGCTTACGGATTTTTTCAAAAAAAAATTCTGCCTGTTAAGTTGTTGTTGGCTGATTTCTTTTCCTGTGATAAAAAAAACTTCTGTTTCGACCGCCAAACCTTTCAGGGGAGCATTTGCACCCGTATGGCACCATTTTTGAGTGAATTCCCGAAAGTCCGATTTTTGATGAAATTGTGACCCCGGGGCTTACGGATTTTTTCAAAAAAAAAATTCCTGCCGGTTAAGTTGTTGAGGGCTGATTTCTTGTCCTGTGATAAAAAGCCTTCTGTTTCGACCGCCATACCTTTCAGGGGAGCATTTGCAACCGTTTAGCTCCATTTTTGAATGAAATGTCGAAAGTCAGATTTTTGATGAAATTGTGACCCCGGGCCGGGGCTTACGGATTTTTTCAAAAAAAAATTCTGCCTGTTAAGTTGTCGATGGCTGATTTCTTGTACTTTGATAAAAAAACTTCTGTTTTGACCGCCAAACCTTTCAGGGGAGCATTTGCACCCGTATGGCACCATTTTTGAGTGAATTCCCGAAAGTCCGATTTTTGATGAAATTGTGACCCCGGGGCTTACGGATTTTTTCAAAAAAAAAATTCCTGCCGGTTAAGTTGTTGAGGGCTGATTTCTTGTCCTGTGATAAAAAGCCTTCTGTTTCGACCGCCATACCTTTCAGGGGAGCATTTGCAACCGTTTAGCTCCATTTTTGAGTAAATTGTCAAAAGTCAGATTTTTGAAGAAATTGTGACCCCGGGGCTTACGGATTTTTTCAAAAAAAAAAATTTCTGCCGGTTAAGTTGTCGAGGGCTGATTTCTTTTCCTGTGATAAAAAGACTTCTGTTTCGACCGCCAAACCTTTCAGGGGAGCATTTGCAACTGTTTAGCTCCATTTTTGCGTGAATTGTCGAAAGTCCGATTTTTGATGAAATTGTGACCCCGGGGCTTACGGATTTTTTCAAAAAAAAATTCTGCCTGTTAAGTTGTCGATGGCTGATTTCTTTTACTGTGATAAAAAAACTTCTGTTTCCACCGCCAAACCTTTCAGGGGAGCATTTGCACCCGTTTGGCACCATTTTTGAGTGAATTCCCGAAAGTTCAATTTTTGATGAAATTGTGACCCCGGGGCTTAGGGATTTTTTTAAAAAAAAATATTCTGCCGGTTAAGTTGTCGACGGCTGATTTCTTTTCCTTTGATAAAAAAGCTTTCTGTTTCGACCGCCAAACCTTTCAGGGGAGCATTTGCAACTTTTTGGCACCATTTTTGAGTGAATTGCCGAAAGACAGATTTTTCATGAAATTGTGACCCCGGGGCTTACGCATTTTTTCAAAAAAAATTCTGCCTGTTAAGTTGTTGATGGCTGATTTCTTTTCCTGTGATAAAAAAGCTTTCTGTTTCGACCGCCAAACCTTTCAGGGGAGCATTTGCAACCGTTTGGCACCATTTTTGAGTGAATTCCCGAAAGTCCGATTTTTGATGAAATTGTGACCCCGGGGCATACGGATTTTTTCAAAAAAAAAAATTCTGCCTGTTAAGTTGTTGATGGCTGATTTCTTCTCCGGTGATAAAAAAGCTTTCTGTTTCGACCGCCAAACCTTTTAGGGGAGCATTTGCACCCGTTTGGCACCATTTTTGAATGAAATGTCGAAAGTCAGATTTTTGATGAAATTGTGACCCCGGGGCTGACGGATTTTTTCAAAAAAAAATTCTGCCTGTTAAGTTGTTGTTGGCTGATTTCTTTTCCTGTGATAAAAAAACTTCTGTTTCGACCGCCAAACCTTTCAGGGGAGCATTTGCACCCGTTTGGCACCATTTTTGAGTGAATTCCCGAAAGTCCGATTTTTTATGAAATTGTGACCCCGGGGCTTACGGATTTTTTCAAAAAAAAAATTCCTGCCGGTTAAGTTGTTGAGGGCTGATTTCTTGTCCTGTGATAAAAAGCCTTCTGTTTCGACCGCCATACCTTTCAGGGGAGCATTTGCAACCGTTTAGCTCCATTTTTGAGTAAATTGTCAAAAGTCAGATTTTTGAAGAAATTGTGACCCCGGGGCTTACGGATTTTTTCAAAAAAAAAATTTCTGCCGGTTAAGTTGTCGAGGGCTGATTTCTTTTCCTGTGATAAAAAGACTTCTGTTTCGACCGCCAAACCTTTCAGGGGAGCATTTGCAACTGTTTAGCTCCATTTTTGCGTGAATTGTCGAAAGTCCGATTTTTGATGAAATTGTGACCCCGGGGCTTACGGATTTTTTCAAAAAAAAATTCTGCCTGTTAAGTTGTCGATGGCTGATTTCTTTTCCTGTGATAAAAAAACTTCTGTTTCGACCGCCAAACCTTTCAGGGGAGCATTTGCACCCGTTTGGCACCATTTTTGAGTGAATTCCCGAAAGTTCAATTTTTGATGAAATTGTGACCCCGGGGCTTAGGGATTTTTTTTAAAAAAAATATTCTGCCGGTTAAGTTGTCGACGGCTGATTTCTTTTCCTTTGATAAAAAAGGTTTCTGTTTCGACCGCCAAACCTTTCAGGGGAACATTTGCAACTGTTTGGCACCATTTTTGAGTGAATTGCCGAAAGTCAGATTTTTGATGAAATTGTGACCCCGGGGCTTACGCATTTTTTCAAAAAAAATTCTGCCTGTTAAGTTGTCGAGGGCTGATTTCTTTTCCTGTGATAAAAAAACTTCTGTTTCGACCGCCAAACCTTTCAGGGGAGCATTTGCACCCGTTTGGCACCATTTTTGAGTGAATTCCCGAAAGTCCGATTTTTTATGAAATTGTGACCCCGGGGCTTACGGATTTTTTCAAAAAAAAAAATTCTGCCGGTTAAGTTGTCGAGGGCTGATTTCTTGTCCTGTGATAAAAAGCCTTCTGTTTCGACCGCCATACCTTTTAGGGGAGCATTTGCAACCGTTTAGCTCCATTTTTGAGTAAATTGTCAAAAGTCAGATTTTTGAAGAAATTGTGACCCCGGGGCTTACGGATTTTTTCAAAAAAAAAATTTCTGCCGGTTAAGTTGTCGAGGGCTGATTTCTTTTCCTGTGATAAAAAGACTTCTGTTTCGACCGCCAAACCTTTCAGGGGAGCATTTGCAACTGTTTAGCTCCATTTTTGCGTGAATTGTCGAACGTCCGATTTTTGATGAAATTGTGACCCCGGGGCTTAGGGATTTTTTTTAAAAAAAATATTCTGCCGGTTAAGTTGTCGACGGCTGATTTCTTTTCCTTTGATAAAAAAGCTTTCTGTTTCGACCGCCAAACCTTTCAGGGGAGCATTTGCAACTGTTTGGCACCATTTTTGAGTGAATTGCCGAAAGTCAGATTTTTGATGAAATTGTGACCCCGGGGCTTACGCATTTTTTCAAAAAAAATTCTGCCTTTTAAGTTGTCGATGGCTGGTTTCTTTTCCTGTGATAAAAAAACTTCTGTTTCGACCGCCAAACCTTTCAGGGGAGCATTTGCACCCGTTTGGCACCATTTTTGAGTGAATTCCCGAAAGTCCGATTTTTTATGAAATTGTGACCCCGGGGCTTACGGATTTTTTCAAAAAAAAAAATTCTGCCGGTTAAGTTGTCGAGGGCTGATTTCTTGTCCTGTGATAAAAAGCCTTCTGTTTCGACCGCCATACCTTTTAGGGGAGCATTTGCAACCGTTTAGCTCCATTTTTGAGTAAATTGTCAAAAGTCAGATTTTTGAAGAAATTGTGACCCCGGGGCTTACGGATTTTTTCAAAAAAAAAATTTCTGCCGGTTAAGTTGTCGAGGGCTGATTTCTTTTCCTGTGATAAAAAGACTTCTGTTTCGACCGCCAAACCTTTCAGGGGAGCATTTGCAACTGTTTAGCTCCATTTTTGCGTGAATTGTCGAACGTCCGATTTTTGATGAAATTGTGACCCCGGGGCTTACGGATTTTTTCAAAAAAAAATTCTGCCTGTTAAGTTGTCGATGGCTGATTTCTTCTCCTGTGATAAAAAAACTTCTGTTTCGACCGCCAAACCTTTCAGGGGAGCATTTGCACCCGTTTGGCTCCATTTTTGAGTGAATTCCCGAAAGTCCGATTTTTGATGAAATTGTGACCCCGGGGCTTCCGGATTTTTTCAAAAAAAAATATCTGCCGGTTAAGTTGTCGAGGGCTGATTTCTTGTCGTGTGATAAGAAGACTCCTGTTTCGACAGCCAAACGCTTCAGGGGAGCATTTGCAACCGTTTGGCACCATTTTTGAGTGAATTGCTGAAAGTCAGATTTTTGATGAAATTGTGACCCCGGGGCTTAGGGATTTTTTCAAAAAAAAATTTCTGTCGGTTAAGTTGTCGAGGGCTGATTTCTTTTCCTGTGATAAAAATGCTTTCTGTTTCGACCGCCAAAACTTTCAGGGGAGCATTTGCAACCGTTTGACACCATTTTTGAGTGAATTCCCGAAAGTCAGATTTTTGATGAAATTGTGACCCCGGGGCTTACGGATTTTTTCAAAAAAAAAATTCTGCCGGTTAAGTTGTTGAGGGCTGATTTCTTGTCCTGTGATAAGAAGACTTCTGTTTCGACAGCCAAACCTTTCAGGGGAGCATTTGCAACCGTTTGGCACCATTTTTGAGTGAATTGCCAAAAGTCAGATTTTTGATGAAATTGTGACCCCGGGGCTTAGGGATTTTTTAAAAAAAAGTAATTCTGCCGGTTAAGTTGTCGACGGCTGATTTCTTTTCCTGTGATAAAAAAGCTTTCTGTTTCGACCGCCAAACCTTTCAGGGGAGCATTTGGAACCGTTCGGCACCATTTTTGAGTGAATATCCGAAAGTCAGATTTTTGATGAAATTGTGACCCCGGGGCTTACGGATTTTTTCAAAAAAAAATTCTGCCTGTTAAATTGTCGATGCCTGATTTCTTGTCCTGTATTAAAAAAGCTTTCAGTTTCGACCGCCAAACCTTTCAGGGGAGTATTTGCAACCGTTTGTCACCAATTTTGAGTGAATTGCCGAAAGTCAGATTTTTGATTAAATTGTGACCCCGGGGCTTACGGATTTTTTTTTAAAAAAAATTCTGCCTGTTAAGTTGTCGAGGGCTGATTTCTTCTCCTGTGATAAAAAAGCTTTCTGTTTCGACCGCCAAACCTTTTAGGGGAGCATTTGCACCCGTTTGGCACCATTTTTGAATGAAATGTCGAAAGTCAGATTTTTGATGAAATTGTGACCCCGGGGCTTACGGATTTTTTCAAAAAAAAATTCTGCCTGTTAAGTTGTTGTTGGCTGATTTCTTTTCCTGTGATAAAAAAAACTTCTGTTTCGACCGCCAAACCTTTCAGGGGAGCATTTGCACCCGTTTGGCACCATTTTTGAGTGAATTCCCGAAAGTCCGATTTTTTATGAAATTGTGACCCCGGGGCTTACGGATTTTTTCAAAAAAAAAAATTCTGCCGGTTAAGTTGTCGAGGGCTGATTTCTTGTCCTGTGATAAAAAAACTTCTGTTTCGACCGCCAAACCTTTCAGGGGAGCATTTGCAACCGTTTAGCTCCATTTTTGAGTAAATTGTCAAAAGTCAGATTTTTGAAGAAATTGTGATCCGGGGCTTACGGATTTTTTCAAAAAAATCTTTTTCTGCCGGTTAAGTTGTCGAAGGAAGATTTCTTGTCCTATGATTAAAAGCCTTCTGTTTCGACCGCCAAACCTTTCAGGGGAGCATTTGCAACTGTTTAGCTCCGTTTTTGAGTGAATTGTCGAAAGTCCGATTTTTGATGAAATTGTGACCCCGGGGCTTACGGATTTTTTCAAAAAAAAATTCTGCCTGTTAAGTTGTCGATGGCTGATTTCTTTTCCTGTGATAAAAAAACTTCTGTTTCGACCGCCAAACCTTTCAGGGGAGCATTTGCACCCGTTTGGCACCATTTTTGAGTGAATTCCCGAAAGTTCAATTTTTGATGAAATTGTGACCCCGGGGCTTAGGGATTTTTTTTAAAAAAAATATTCTGCCGGTTAAGTTGTCGACGGCTGATTTCTTTTCCTTTGATAAAAAAGCTTTCTGTTTCGACCGCCAAACCTTTCAGGGGAGCATTTGCAACTGTTTGGCACCATTTTTGAGTGAATTGCCGAAAGACAGATTTTTCATGAAATTGTGACCCCGGGGCTTACGCATTTTTTCAAAAAAAATTCTGCCTGTTAAGTTGTTGATGGCTGATTTCTTTTCCTGTGATAAAAAAGCTTTCTGTTTCGACCGCCAAACCTTTCAGGGGAGCATTTGCAACCGTTTGGCACCATTTTTGAGTGAATTCCCGAAAGTCCGATTTTTGATGAAATTGTGACCCCGGGGCTTACGGATTTTTTCAAAAAAAAATTCTGCCTGTTAAGTTGTTGTTGGCTGATTTCTTTTCCTGTGATAAAAAAAACTTCTGTTTCGACCGCCAAACCTTTCAGGGGAGCATTTGCACCCGTTTGGAACCATTTTTGAGTGAATTCCCGAAAGTCCGATTTTTTATGAAATTGTGACCCCGGGCCGGGGCTTACGGATTTTTTCAAAAAAAAATTCTGCCTGTTAAGTTGTTGTTGGCTGATTTCTTTTCCTGTGATAAAAAAAACTTCTGTTTCGACCGCCAAACCTTTCAGGGGAGCATTTGCACCCGTTTGGCACCGTTTTTGAGTGAATTCCCGAAAGTCCGATTTTTTATGAAATTGTGACCCCGGGGCTTACGGATTTTTTCAAAAAAAAAATTCCTGCCGGTTAAGTTGTTGAGGGCTGATTTCTTGTCCTGTGATAAAAAGCCTTCTGTTTCGACCGCCATACCTTTCAGGGGAGCATTTGCAACCGTTTAGCTCCATTTTTGAGTAAATTGTCAAAAGTCAGATTTTTGAAGAAATTGTGACCCCGGGGCTTACGGATTTTTTCAAAAAAAAAAATTTCTGCCGGTTAAGTTGTCGAGGGCTGATTTCTTTTCCTGTGATAAAAAGACTTCTGTTTCGACCGCCAAACCTTTCAGGGGAGCATTTGCAACTGTTTAGCTCCATTTTTGCGTGAATTGTCGAAAGTCCGATTTTTGATGAAATTGTGACCCCGGGGCTTACGGATTTTTTCAAAAAAAAATTCTGCCTGTTAAGTTGTCAATGGCTGATTTCTTTTACTGTGATAAAAAAACTTCTGTTTCGACCGCCAAACCTTTCAGGGGAGCATTTGCACCCGTTTGGCACCATTTTTGAGTGAATTCCCGAAAGTTCAATTTTTGATGAAATTGTGACCCCGGGGCTTAGGGATTTTTTTAAAAAAAATATTCTGCCGGTTAAGTTGTCGACGGCTGATTTCTTTTCCTTTGATAAAAAAGCTTTCTGTTTCGACCGCCAAACCTTTCAGGGGAGCATTTGCAACTGTTTGGCACCATTTTTGAGTGAATTGCCGAAAGACAGATTTTTCATGAAATTGTGACCCCGGGGCTTACGCATTTTTTCAAAAAAATTCTGCCTGTTAAGTTGTTGATGGCTGATTTCTTTTCCTGTGATAAAAAAGCTTTCTGTTTCGACCGCCAAACCTTTCAGGGGAGCATTTGCAACCGTTTGGCACCATTTTTGAGTGAATTCCCGAAAGTCCGATTTTTGATGAAATTGTGACCCCGGGGCATACGGATTTTTTCAAAAAAAAAAATTCTGCCTGTTAAGTTGTTGATGGCTGATTTCTTCTCCGGTGATAAAAAAGCTTTCTGTTTCGACCGCCAAACCTTTTAGGGGAGCATTTGCACCCGTTTGGCACCATTTTTGAATGAAATGTCGAAAGTCAGATTTTTGATGAAATTGTGACCCCGGGCCGGGGCTTACGGATTTTTTCAAAAAAAAATTCTGTCTGTTAAGTTGTTGTTGGCTGATTTCTTTTCCTGTGATAAAAAAAACTTCTGTTTCGACCGCCAAACCTTTCAGGGGAGCATTTGCACCCGTATGGCACCATTTTTGAGTGAATTCCCGAAAGTCCGATTTTTGATGAAATTGTGACCCCGGGGCTTACGGATTTTTTCAAAAAAAAAATTCCTGCCGGTTAAGTTGTTGAGGGCTGATTTCTTGTCCTGTGATAAAAAGCCTTCTGTTTCGACCGCCATACCTTTCAGGGGAGCATTTGCAACCGTTTAGCTCCATTTTTGAGTAAATTGTCAAAAGTCAGATTTTTGAAGAAATTGTGACCCCGGGGCTTACGGATTTTTTCAAAAAAAAAAATTTCTGCCGGTTAAGTTGTCGAGGGCTGATTTCTTTTCCTGTGATAAAAAGACTTCTGTTTCGACCGCCAAACCTTTCAGGGGAGCATTTGCAACTGTTTAGCTCCATTTTTGCGTGAATTGTCGAAAGTCCGATTTTTGATGAAATTGTGACCCCGGGGCTTACGGATTTTTTCAAAAAAAAATTCTGCCTGTTAAGTTGTCGATGGCTGATTTCTTTTACTGTGATAAAAAAACTTCTGTTTCCACCGCCAAACCTTTCAGGGGAGCATTTGCACCCGTTTGGCACCATTTTTGAGTGAATTCCCGAAAGTTCAATTTTTGATGAAATTGTGACCCCGGGGCTTAGGGATTTTTTTTAAAAAAAATATTCTGCCGGTTAAGTTGTCGACGGCTGATTTCTTTTCCTTTGATAAAAAAGCTTTCTGTTTCGACCGCCAAACCTTTCAGGGGAGCATTTGCAACTGTTTGGCACCATTTTTGAGTGAATTGCCGAAAGACAGATTTTTCATGAAATTGTGACCCCGGGGCTTACGCATTTTTTCAAAAAAAATTCTGCCTGTTAAGTTGTTGATGGCTGATTTCTTTTCCTGTGATAAAAAAGCTTTCTGTTTCGACCGCCAAACCTTTCAGGGGAGCATTTGCAACCGTTTGGCACCATTTTTGAGTGAATTCCCGAAAGTCCGATTTTTGATGAAATTGTGACCCCGGGGCATACGGATTTTTTCAAAAAAAAAAATTCTGCCTGTTAAGTTGTTGATGGCTGATTTCTTCTCCGGTGATAAAAAAGCTTTCTGTTTCGACCGCCAAACCTTTTAGGGGAGCATTTGCACCCGTTTGGCACCATTTTTGAATGAAATGTCGAAAGTCAGATTTTTGATGAAATTGTGACCGCGGGGCTTACGGATTTTTTCAAAAAAAAATTCTGCCTGTTAAGTTGTTGTTGGCTGATTTCTTTTCCTGTGATAAAAAAACTTCTGTTTCGACCGCCAAACCTTTCAGGGGAGCATTTGCACCCGTTTGGCACCATTTTTGAGTGAATTCCCGAAAGTCCGATTTTTTATGAAATTGTGACCCCGGGGCTTACGGATTTTTTCAAAAAAAAAATTCCTGCCGGTTAAGTTGTTGAGGGCTGATTTCTTGTCCTGTGATAAAAAGCCTTCTGTTTCGACCGCCATACCTTTCAGGGGAGCATTTGCAACCGTTTAGCTCCATTTTTGAGTAAATTGTCAAAAGTCAGATTTTTGAAGAAATTGTGACCCCGGGGCTTACGGATTTTTTCAAAAAAAAAATTTCTGCCGGTTAAGTTGTCGAGGGCTGATTTCTTTTCCTGTGATAAAAAGACTTCTGTTTCGACCGCCAAACCTTTCAGGGGAGCATTTGCAACTGTTTAGCTCCATTTTTGTGTGAATTGTCGAAAGTCCGATTTTTGATGAAATTGTGACCCCGGGGCTTACGGATTTTTTCAAAAAAAAATTCTGCCTGTTAAGTTGTCGATGGCTGATTTCTTTTCCTGTGATAAAAAAACTTCTGTTTCGACCGCCAAACCTTTCAGGGGAGCATTTGCACCCGTTTGGCACCATTTTTGAGTGAATTCCCGAAAGTCCAATTTTTGATGAAATTGTGACCCCGGGGCTTAGGGATTTTTTTAAAAAAAAATATTCTGCCGGTTAAGTTGTCGACGGCTGATTTCTTTTCCTTTGATAAAAAAGCTTTCTGTTTCGACCGCCAAACCTTTCAGGGGAGCATTTGCAACTGTTTGGCACCATTTTTGAGTGAATTGCCGAAAGACAGATTTTTCATGAAATTGTGACCCCGGGGCTTACGCATTTTTTCAAAAAAAATTCTGCCTGTTAAGTTGTTGATGGCTGATTTCTTTTCCTGTGATAAAAAAGCTTTCTGTTTCGACCGCCAAACCTTTCAGGGGAGCATTTGCAACCGTTTGGCACCATTTTTGAGTGAATTCCCGAAAGTCCGATTTTTGATGAAATTGTGACCCCGGGGCTTACGGATTTTTTCAAAAAAAAATTCTGCCTGTTAAGTTGTTGTTGGCTGATTTCTTTTCCTGTGATAAAAAAAACTTCTGTTTCGACCGCCAAACCTTTCAGGGGAGCATTTGCACCCGTTTGGAACCATTTTTGAGTGAATTCCCGAAAGTCCGATTTTTTATGAAATTGTGACCCCGGGCCGGGGCTTACGGATTTTTTCAAAAAAAAATTCTGCCTGTTAAGTTGTTGTTGGCTGATTTCTTTTCCTGTGATAAAAAAAACTTCTGTTTCGACCGCCAAACCTTTCAGGGGAGCATTTGCACCCGTTTGGCACCGTTTTTGAGTGAATTCCCGAAAGTCCGATTTTTTATGAAATTGTGACCCCGGGGCTTACGGATTTTTTCAAAAACAAATTCTGCCTGTTAAGTTGTGGATGGCTGATTTCTTGTCCTGTGATAAAAAAACTTCTGTTTCGACCGCCAAACCTTTCAGGGGAGCATTTGCACCCGTTTGGCACCATTTTTGAGTGAATTCCCGAAAGTCCGATTTTTTATGAAATTGTGACCCCGGGCCGGGGCTTACGGATTTTTTCAAAAAAAAATTCTGCCTGTTAAGTTGTTGTTGGCTGATTTCTTTTCCTGTGATAAAAAAAACTTCTGTTTCGACCGCCAAACCTTTCAGGGGAGCATTTGCACCCGTATGGCACCATTTTTGAGTGAATTCCCGAAAGTCCGATTTTTGATGAAATTGTGACCCCGGGGCTTACGGATTTTTTCAAAAAAAAAATTCCTGCCGGTTAAGTTGTTGAGGGCTGATTTCTTGTCCTGTGATAAAAAGCCTTCTGTTTCGACCGCCATACCTTTCAGGGGAGCATTTGCAACCGTTTAGCTCCATTTTTGAGTAAATTGTCAAAAGTCAGATTTTTGAAGAAATTGTGACCCCGGGGCTTACGGATTTTTTCAAAAAAAAAAATTTCTGCCGGTTAAGTTGTCGAGGGCTGATTTCTTTTCCTGTGATAAAAAGACTTCTGTTTCGACCGCCAAACCTTTCAGGGGAGCATTTGCAACTGTTTAGCTCCATTTTTGCGTGAATTGTCGAAAGTCCGATTTTTGATGAAATTGTGACCCCGGGGCTTACGGATTTTTTCAAAAAAAAATTCTGCCTGTTAAGTTGTCGATGGCTGATTTCTTTTACTGTGATAAAAAAACTTCTGTTTCCACCGCCAAACCTTTCAGGGGAGCATTTGCACCCGTTTGGCACCATTTTTGAGTGAATTCCCGAAAGTTCAATTTTTGATGAAATTGTGACCCCGGGGCTTAGGGATTTTTTAAAAAAAAAATATTCTGCCGGTTAAGTTGTCGACGGCTGATTTCTTTTCCTTTGATAAAAAAGCTTTCTGTTTCGACCGCCAAACCTTTCAGGGGAGCATTTGCAACTGTTTGGCACCATTTTTGAGTGAATTGCCGAAAGACAGATTTTTCATGAAATTGTGACCCCGGGGCTTACGCATTTTTTCAAAAAAAATTCTGCCTGTTAAGTTGTTGATGGCTGATTTCTTTTCCTGTGATAAAAAAGCTTTCTGTTTCGACCGCCAAACCTTTCAGGGGAGCATTTGCAACCGTTTGGCACCATTTTTGAGTGAATTCCCGAAAGTCCGATTTTTGATGAAATTGTGACCCCGGGGCATACGGATTTTTTCAAAAAAAAAAATTCTGCCTGTTAAGTTGTTGATGGCTGATTTCTTCTCCGGTGATAAAAAAGCTTTCTGTTTCGACCGCCAAACCTTTTAGGGGAGCATTTGCACCCGTTTGGCACCATTTTTGAATGAAATGTCGAAAGTCAGATTTTTGATGAAATTGTGACCCCGGGGCTTACGGATTTTTTCAAAAAAAAATTCTGCCTGTTAAGTTGTTGTTGGCTGATTTCTTTTCCTGTGATAAAAAAACTTCTGTTTCGACCGCCAAACCTTTCAGGGGAGCATTTGCACCCGTTTGGCACCATTTTTGAGTGAATTCCCGAAAGTCCGATTTTTTATGAAATTGTGACCCCGGGGCTTACGGATTTTTTCAAAAAAAAAATTCCTGCCGGTTAAGTTGTTGAGGGCTGATTTCTTGTCCTGTGATAAAAAGCCTTCTGTTTCGACCGCCATACCTTTCAGGGGAGCATTTGCAACCGTTTAGCTCCATTTTTGAGTAAATTGTCAAAAGTCAGATTTTTGAAGAAATTGTGACCCCGGGGCTTACGGATTTTTTCAAAAAAAAAATTTCTGCCGGTTAAGTTGTCGAGGGCTGATTTCTTTTCCTGTGATAAAAAGACTTCTGTTTCGACCGCCAAACCTTTCAGGGGAGCATTTGCAACTGTTTAGCTCCATTTTTGCGTGAATTGTCGAAAGTCCGATTTTTGATGAAATTGTGACCCCGGGGCTTACGGATTTTTTCAAAAAAAAATTCTGCCTGTTAAGTTGTCGATGGCTGATTTCTTTTCCTGTGATAAAAAAACTTCTGTTTCGACCGCCAAACCTTTCAGGGGAGCATTTGCACCCGTTTGGCACCATTTTTGAGTGAATTCCCGAAAGTTCAATTTTTGATGAAATTGTGACCCCGGGGCTTAGGGATTTTTTTTTAAAAAAATATTCTGCCGGTTAAGTTGTCGACGGCTGATTTCTTTTCCTTTGATAAAAAAGGTTTTTGTTTCGACCGCCAAACCTTTCAGGGGAACATTTGCAACTGTTTGGCACCATTTTTGAGTGAATTGCCGAAAGTCAGATTTTTGATGAAATTGTGACCCCGGGGCTTACGCATTTTTTCAAAAAAAATTCTGCCTGTTAAGTTGTCGAGGGCTGATTTCTTTTCCTGTGATAAAAAAACTTCTGTTTCGACCGCCAAACCTTTCAGGGGAGCATTTGCACCCGTTTGGCACCATTTTTGAGTGAATTCCCGAAAGTCCGATTTTTTATGAAATTGTGACCCCGGGGCTTACGGATTTTTTCAAAAAAAAAAATTCTGCCGGTTAAGTTGTCGAGGGCTGATTTCTTGTCCTGTGATAAAAAGCCTTCTGTTTCGACCGCCATACCTTTTAGGGGAGCATTTGCAACCGTTTAGCTCCATTTTTGAGTAAATTGTCAAAAGTCAGATTTTTGAAGAAATTGTGACCCCGGGGCTTACGGATTTTTTCAAAAAAAAAATTTCTGCCAGTTAAGTTGTCGAGGGCTGATTTCTTTTCCTGTGATAAAAAGACTTCTGTTTCGACCGCCAAACCTTTCAGGGGAGCATTTGCAACTGTTTAGCTCCATTTTTGCGTGAATTGTCGAACGTCCGATTTTTGATGAAATTGTGACCCCGGGGCTTAGGGATTTTTTTTTAAAAAAATATTCTGCCGGTTAAGTTGTCGACGGCTGATTTCTTTTCCTTTGATAAAAAAGCTTTCTGTTTCGACCACCAAACCTTTCAGGGGAGCATTTGCAACTGTTTGGCACCATTTTTGAGTGAATTGCCGAAAGTCAGATTTTTGATGAAATTGTGACCCCGGGGCTTACGCATTTTTTCAAAAAAAATTCTGCCTGTTAAGTTGTCGATGGCTGATTTCTTTTCCTGTGATAAAAAAACTTCTGTTTCGACCGCCAAACCTTTCAGGGGAGCATTTGCACCCGTTTGGCACCATTTTTGAGTGAATTCCCGAAAGTCCGATTTTTTATGAAATTGTGACCCCGGGTCTTACGGATTTTTTCAAAAAAAAAAATTCTGCCGGTTAAGTTGTCGAGGGCTGATTTCTTGTCCTGTGATAAAAAGCCTTCTGTTTCGACCGCCGTACCTTTTAGGGGAGCATTTGCAACCGTTTAGCTCCATTTTTGAGTAAATTGTCAAAAGTCAGATTTTTGAAGAAATTGTGACCCCGGGGCTTACGGATTTTTTCAAAAAAAAAATTTCTGCCGGTTAAGTTATCGAGGGCTGATTTCTTTTCCTGTGATAAAAAGACTTCTGTTTCGACCGCCAAACCTTTCAGGGGAGCATTTGCAACTGTTTAGCTCCATTTTTGCGTGAATTGTCGAACGTCCGATTTTTGATGAAATTGTGACCCCGGGGCTTACGGATTTTTTCAAAAAAAAATTCTGCCTGTTAAGTTGTCGATGGCTGATTTCTTTTCCTGTGATAAAAAAACTTCTGTTTCGACCGCCAAACCTTTCAGGGGAGCATTTGCACCCATTTGGCACCATTTTTGAGTGAATTCCCGAAAGTTCAATTTTTGATGAAATTGTGACCCCGGGGCTTAGGGATTTTTTTTAAAAAAAATATTCTGCCTGTTAAGTTGTCGATGGCTGATTTCTTGTGCTGTGATAAAAAAACTTCTGTTTCGACCGCCAAACCTTTCAGGGGAGCATTTGCAACCGTTTGGCACCATTTTTGAGTGAATTGCCGAAAGTCCGATTTTTGATGAAATTGTGACCCCGGGGCTTAGGGATTTTTTCAAAAAAATCTTTTTCTGCCGGTTAAGTTGTCGACGGCTGATTTCTTTTCCTGTGATAAAAAAACTTCTGTTTCGACCGCCAAACCTTTCAGGGGAGCATTTGCACCCGTTTGGCACCATTTTTCAGTGAATTGCTGAAAGTCCGATTTTTGATGAAATTGTGACCCCGGGGCTTACGGATTTTTTCAAAAAAAAAAATTATGCCGGTTAAGTTGTCGAGGGCTGATTTCTTGTCCTGTGATAAAAAAGCTTTCTGTTTCGACCGCCAAACCTTTCAGGGGAGTATTTGCAACCGTTTGGCACCAATTTTGAGTGAATTGCCGAAAGTCAGATTTTTGATTAAATTGTGACCCCGGGGCTTACGGATTTTTTTTTAAAAAAAATTCTGCCTGTTAAGTTGTCGAGGGCTGATTTCTTGTCCTGTGATAAAAAAACTTCTGTTTCGACCGCCAAACCGTTCAGGGGAGCATTTGCACCCGTTTTGCACCATTTTTGAGTGAATTTCCGAAAGTCCGATTTCTGATGAAATTGTGACCCCGGGGCATACGGATTTTTTCAAAAAAAAAAATTCTGCCAGTTAAGTTGTCGAGGGTGATTTCTTCTCCTGTGATAAAAAAGCTTTCTGTTTCAACCGCCAAACCTTTCAGGGGAGCATTTGCACCCGTTTGGCACCATTTTTGAGTGAATTTCCGAAAGTTCAATTTTTGATGAAATTGTGACCCCGGGGCTTAGGGATTTTTTTTTAAAAAAATATTCTGCCGGTTAAGTTGTCGACGGCTGATTTCTTTTCCTTTGATAAAAAAGCTTTCTGTTTCGACCGCCAAACCTTTCAGGGGAGCATTTGCAACTGTTTGGCACCATTTTTGAGTGAATTGCCGAAAGACAGATTTTTGATGAAATTGTGACCCCGGGGCTTACGGATTTTTCCAAAAAAAAAATTCTGCCTGTTAAGTTGTGGATGGCTGATTTCTTTTCCTGTGATAAAAAAACTTCTGTTTCGACCGCCAAAGCTTTCAGGGGAGCATTTGCACCCGTTTGGCACCATTTTTGAGTGAATTTCCGAAAGTACGATTTTTGATGAAATTGTGACCCCGGGCATACGGATTTTTTCAAAAAAATCTTTTTCTGCCGGTTAAGTTGTCGACGGCTGATTTCTTTTCCTGTGATAAAAAAGGTTTCTGTTTCGACCGCCAAACCTTTCAGGGGAGCATTTGCAACCGTTTGGCACCATTTTTGAGTGAATTGCTGAAAGTCAGATTTTTGATGAAATTGTGACCCTGGGGCTTACGGATTTTTTCCAAAAAAAAAATTCTGCCGGTTAAGTTGTCGAAGGAAGATTTCTTGTCCTGTGATTAAAAGCCTTCTGTTTCGACCGCCAAACCTTTCAGGGGAGCATTTGCAACTGTTTAGCTCCATTTTTGAGTGAATTGTCGAAAGTCAGATTTTTGATGAAATTGTGACCCCGGGGCTTACGGATTTTTTCCAAAAGAAATTCTGCCTGTTAAGTTGTGGATGGCTGATTTCTTTTCCTGTGATAAAAAAACTTCTGTTTCGACCGCCAAAGCTTTCAGGGGAGCATTTGCACCCGTTTGGCCCCATTTTTGAGTGAATTTCCGAAAGTCCGATTTTTGATGAAATTGTGACCCCGGGGCTTACGGATTTTTTCAAAAAAAAAATTCTGCCTGTTAAGTTGTCGAGGTCTGATTTCTTCTCCTGTGATAAAAAAGCTTTCTGTTTCGACCGCCAAACCTTTCAGGGGAGCATTTGCACCCGTTTGGCACCATTTTTGAGTGAATTCCCGAAAGTCCGATTTTTGATGAAATTGTGACCCCGGGGCTTACGGATTTTTTCAAAAAAATCTTTTTCTGCCGGTTAAGTTGTCGACGGCTGATTTCTTTTCCTGTGATAAAAAAGGTTTCTGTTTCGACCGCCAAACCTTTCAGGGGAGCATTTGCAACCGTTTGGCACCATTTTTGAGTGAATTGCTGAAAGTCAGATTTTTGATGAAATTGTGACCCTGGGGCTTACGGATTTTTTCCAAAAAAAAAATTCTGCCGGTTAAGTTGTCGAAGGAAGATTTCTTGTCCTGTGATTAAAAGCCTTCTGTTTCGACCGCCAAACCTTTCAGGGGAGCATTTGCACCCGTTTAGCTCCATTTTTGAGTGAATTGTCGAAAGTCAGATTTTTGATGAAATTGTGACCCCGGGGCATACGGATTTTTTCAAAAAAAAAAAATTCTGCCGGTTAAGTTGTCGAGGGCTGATTTCTTCTCCTGTGATAAAAAAGCTTTCTGTTTCGACCGGCAAACCTTTCAGGGGAGCATTTGCACCCGTTTGCACCATTTTTGAGTGAATTCACGAAAGTCCGATTTTTCATGAAATTGTGACCCCGGGGCTTACGGATTTTTTCAAAAAAATCTTTTTCTGCCGGTTAAGTTGTCGACGGCTGATTTCTTTTCCTGTGATAAAAAAGGTTTCTGTTTCGACCGCCAAACCTTTCAGGGGAGCATTTGCAAGCGTTTGGCACCATTTTTGAGTGAATTGCTGAAAGTCAGATTTTTGATGAAATTGTGACCCTGGGGCTTACGGATTTTTTCCAAAAAAAAAATTCTGCCGGTTAAGTTGTCGAAGGAAGATTTCTTGTCCTGTGATTAAAAGCCTTCTGTTTCGACCGCCAAACCTTTCAGGGGAGCATTTGCAACTGTTTAGCTCCATTTTTGAGTGAATTGTCGAAAGTCAGATTTTTGATGAAATTGTGACCCCGGGGCTTACGGATTTTTTCCAAAAGAAATTCTGCCTGTTAAGTTGTGGATGGCTGATTTCTTTTCCTGTGATAAAAAAACTTCTGTTTCGACCGCCAAAGCTTTCAGGGGAGCATTTGCACCCGTTTGGCCCCATTTTTGAGTGAATTTCCGAAAGTCCGATTTTTGATGAAATTGTGACCCCGGGGCTTACGGATTTTTTCAAAAAAAAAATTCTGCCTGTTAAGTTGTCGAGGTCTGATTTCTTCTCCTCTGATAAAAAAGCTTTCTGTTTCGACCGCCAAACCTTTCAGGGGAGCATTTGCACCCGTTTGGCACCATTTTTGAGTGAATTCCCGAAAGTCCGATTTTTGATGAAATTGTGACCCCGGGGCTTACGGATTTTTTCAAAAAAATCTTTTTCTGCCGGTTAAGTTGTCGACGGCTGATTTCTTTTCCTGTGATAAAAAAGGTTTCTGTTTCGACCGCCAAACCTTTCAGGGGAGCATTTGCAACCGTTTGGCACCATTTTTGAGTGAATTGCTGAAAGTCAGATTTTTGATGAAATTGTGACCCTGGGGCTTACGGATTTTTTCCAAAAAAAAAATTCTGCCGGTTAAGTTGTCGAAGGAAGATTTCTTGTCCTGTGATTAAAAGCCTTCTGTTTCGACCGCCAAACCTTTCAGGGGAGCATTTGCACCCGTTTAGCTCCATTTTTGAGTGAATTGTCGAAAGTCAGATTTTTGATGAAATTGTGACCCCGGGGCATACGGATTTTTTCAAAAAAAAAAAATTCTGCCGGTTAAGTTGTCGAGGGCTGATTTCTTCTCCTGTGATAAAAAAGCTTTCTGTTTCGACCGGCAAACCTTTCAGGGGAGCATTTGCACCCGTTTGCACCATTTTTGAGTGAATTCACGAAAGTCCGATTTTTGATGAAATTGTGACCCCGGGGCTTACGGATTTTTTCAAAAAAATCTTTTTCTGCCGGTTAAGTTGTCGACGGCTGATTTCTTTTCCTGTGATAAAAAAGGTTTCTGTTTCGACCGCCAAACCTTTCAGGGGAGCATTTGCAAGCGTTTGGCACCATTTTTGAGTGAATTGCTGAAAGTCAGATTTTTGATGAAATTGTGACCCTGGGGCTTACGGATTTTTTCCAAAAAAAAAATTCTGCCGGTTAAGTTGTCGAAGGAAGATTTCTTGTCCTGTGATTAAAAGCCTTCTGTTTCGACCGCCAAACCTTTCAGGGGAGCATTTGCAACTGTTTAGCTCCATTTTTGAGTGAATTGTCGAAAGTCAGATTTTTGATGATATTGTGACCCCGGGGTTTAGGGATTTTTTCAAAAAGAAATTCTGCCTGTTAAGTTGTGGATGGCTGATTTCTTTTCCTGTGATAAAAAAACTTCTGTTTCGACCGCCAAAGCTTTCAGGGGAGCATTTGCACCCGTTTGGCACCATTTTTGAGTGAATTTCCGAAAGTCCGATTTTTGATGAAATTGTGACCCCGGGGCTTACGGATTTTTTCAAAAAAATCTTTTTCTGCCGGTTAAGTTGTCGACGGCTGATTTCTTTTCCTGTGATAAAAAAGGTTTCTGTTTCGACCGCCAAACCTTTCAGGGGAGCATTTGCAACCGTTTGGCACCATTTTTGAGTGAATTGCTGAAAGTCAGATTTTTGATGAAATTGTGACCCTGGGGCTTACGGATTTTTTCCAAAAAAAAAATTCTGCCGGTTAAGTTGTCGAAGGAAGATTTCTTGTCCTGTGATTAAAAGCCTTCTGTTTCGACCGCCAAACCTTTCAGGGGAGCATTTGCACCCGTTTAGCTCCATTTTTGAGTGAATTGTCGAAAGTCAGATTTTTGATGAAATTGTGAACCCGGGGCATACGGATTTTTTTAAAAAAAAAAAATTCTGCCGGTTAAGTTGTCGAGGGCTGATTTCTTCTCCTGTGATAAAAAAGCTTTCTGTTTCGACCGGCAAACCTTTCAGGGGAGCATTTGCACCCGTTTGCACCATTTTTGAGTGAATTCACGAAAGTCCGATTTTTGATGAAATTGTGACCCCGGGGCTTACGGATTTTTTCAAAAAAATCTTTTTCTGCCGGTTAAGTTGTCGACGGCTGATTTCTTTTCCTGTGATAGAAAAGGTTTCTGTTTCGACCGCCAAACCTTTCAGGGGAGCATTTGCAAGCGTTTGGCACCATTTTTGAGTGAATTGCTGAAAGTCAGATTTTTGATGAAATTGTGACCCTGGGGCTTACGGATTTTTTCCAAAAAAAAAATTCTGCCGGTTAAGTTGTCGAAGGAAGATTTCTTGTCCTGTGATTAAAAGCCTTCTGTTTCGACCGCCAAACCTTTCAGGGGAGCATTTGCAACTGTTTAGCTCCATTTTTGAGTGAATTGTCGAAAGTCAGATTTTTGATGATATTGTGACCCCGGGGTTTAGGGATTTTTTCAAAAAGAAATTCTGCCTGTTAAGTTGTGGATGGCTGATTTCTTTTCCTGTGATAAAAAAACTTCTGTTTCGACCGCCAAAGCTTTCAGGGGAGCATTTGCACCCGTTTGGCACCATTTTTGAGTGAATTTCCGAAAGTCCGATTTTTGATGAAATTGTGACCCCGGGGCTTACGGATTTTTTCAAAAAAAAAAAATTCTGCCTGTTAAGTTGTCGATGGCTGATTTCTTGTCCTGTGATAAAAAAGCTTTCTGTTTCGACCGCCAAACCTTTCAGGGGAGCATTTGCACCCGTTTGGCACCATTTTTGAGTGAATTTCCGAAAGTTCAATTTTTGATGAAATTGTGACCCCGGGGCTTAGGGATTTTTTTTAAAAAAAATATTCTGCCGGTTAAGTTGTCGACGGCTGATTTCTTTTCCTTTGATAAAAAAGCTTTCTGTTTCGACCGCCAAACCTTTCAGGGGAGCATTTGCAACTGTTTGGCACCATTTTTGAGTGAATTGCCGAAAGTCAGATTTTTGATGAAATTGTGACCCCGGGGCTTACGGATTTTTTCAAAAAAAAAATTCTGCCTGTTAAGTTGTCGATGGCTGATTTCTTTTCCTGTGATAAAAAAAACTTCTGTTTCGACCGCCAAACCTTTCAGGGGAGCATTTGCACCCGTTTGGCACCATTTTTGAGTGAATTCCCGAAAGTCCGATTTTTTATGAAATTGTGACCCCGGGGTTTACGGATTTTTTTAAAAAAAAAATTTTGCCTGTTAAGTTGTCAATGGCTGATTTCTTGAAATGTGATAAAAAAACTTCTGTTTCGACCGCCAAACCTTTCAGGGGAGCATTTGCAACCGTTTGGCACCATTTTTGAGTGAATTCCCGAAAGTCCGATTTTTGATGAAATTGTGACCCCGGGGCTTAGGGATTTTTTCAAAAAAATCTTTTTCTGCCGGTTAAGTTGTCGACGGCTGATTTCTTTTCTTGTGATAAAAAAACTTCTGTTTCGACCGCCAAACCTTTCAGGGGAGCATTTGCACCCGTTTGGCACCATTTTTGAGTGAATTTCCGAAAGTCCGATTTTTGATGAAATTGTGACCCCGGGGCTTACGGATTTTTCACAAAAAAAAATTATGCCGGTTAAGTTGTCGAGGGCTGATTTCTTCTCCTGTGATAAAGAAGCTTTCTGTTTCGACCGCCAAACCTTTCAGGGGAGTATTTGCAACCGTTTGGCACCAATTTTGAGTGAATTGCCGAAAGTCAGATTTTTGATGAAATTGTGACCCCGGGGCTTACGGATTTTTTTTTTAAAAAAATTCTGCCGGTTAAGTTGTCGACGGCTGATTTCTTTTCCTTTGATAAAAAAGCTTTCTGTTTCGACCGCCAAACCTTTCAGGGGAGCATTTGCAACTGTTTGGCACCATTTTTGAGTGAATTGCCGAAAGTCAGATTTTTGATGAAATTGTGACCCCGGGGCTTACGGATTTTTTCAAAAAAAAAATTCTGCCTGTTAAGTTGTCGATGGCTGATTTCTTTTCCTGTGATAAAAAAAACTTCTGTTTCGACCGCCAAACCTTTCAGGGGAGCATTTGCACCCGTTTGGCACCATTTTTGAGTGAATTCCCGAAAGTCCGATTTTTTATGAAATTGTGACCCCGGGGTTTACGGATTTTTTTAAAAAAAAAATTTTGCCTGTTAAGTTGTCGAAGGAAGATTTCTTGTCCTGTGATTAAAAGCCTTCTGTTTCGACCGCCAAACCTTTCAGGGGAGCATTTGCAACTGTTTAGCTCCATTTTTGAGTGAATTGTCGAAAGTCAGATTTTTGATGAAATTGTGACCCCGTGGCTTACGGATTTTTTCAAAAAGAAATTCTGCCTGTTAAGTTGTCGGTGGCTGATTTCTTGTCCTGTGATAAAAAAACTTCTGTTTCGACCGCCAAAGCTTTCAGGGGAGCATTTGCACCCGTTTGGCACCATTTTTGAGTGAATTGCCGAAAGTCAGATTTTTGATGAAATTGTGACCCCGGGGCTTACGGATTTTTTTTAAAAAAAAATTCTGCCGGTTAAGTTGTCGAGGGCTGATTTCTTGTCCTGTGATAAAAAGCCTTCTGTTTCGACCGCCAAACCTTTCAGGGGAGCATTTGCACCCGTTTGGCACCATTTTTGAGTGAATTCCCGAAAGTCCGATTTTTGATGAAATTGTGACCACGGGGCTTACGGATTTTTTCCAAAAAAAAAATTCTGCCGGTTAAGTTCTTGAGGGCTGATTTCTTGTCCTGTGATAAAAAAACTTCTGTTTCGACCGCCAAACCTTTCAGGGGAGCATTTGCAACCGTTTAGCTCCATTTTTGAGTGAATTGTCGAAAGTCAGATTTTTGATGAAATTGTGACCCCGGGGTTTAGGGATTTTTTTTAAAAAAAAATTTTGCCTGTTAAGTTGTCAATGGCTGATTTCTGGAAATGTGATAAAAAAACTTCTGTTTCGACCGCCAAACCTTTCAGGGGAGCATTTGCAACCGTTTGGCACCATTTTTGAGTGAATTCCCGAAAGTCCGATTTTTGATGAAATTGTGACCCCGGGGCTTAGGGATTTTTTCAAAAAAATCTTTTTCTGCCGGTTAAGTTGTCGACGGCTGATTTCTTTTCTTGTGATAAAAAAAACTTCTGTTTCGACCGCCAAACCTTTCAGGGGAGCATTTGCACCCGTTTGGCACCATTTTTGAGTGAATTTCCGAAAGTCCGATTTTTGATGAAATTGTGACCCCGGGGCTTACGGATTTTTAACAAAAAAAAATTATGCCGGTTAAGTTGTCGAGGGCTGATTTCTTCTCCTGTGATAAAGAAGCTTTCTGTTTCGACCGCCAAACCTTTCAGGGGAGTATTTGCAACCGTTTGGCACCAATTTTGAGTGAATTGCCGAAAGTCCGATTTTTGATGAAATTGTGACCCCGGGGCTTACGGATTTTTTTTTTAAAAAAATTCTGCCGGTTAAGTTGTCGAGGGCTGATTTCTTCTCCTGTGATAAAACAGCTTTCTGTTTCGACCGCCAAACCTTTCAGTGGAGCATTTGCACCCGTTTGGCACCATTTTTGAGTGAATTCCCGAAAGTCCGATTTTTGATGAAATTGTGACCCTGGGGCTTACGGATTTTTTCAAAAAAATCTTTTTCTGCCGGTTAAGTTGTCGACGGCTGATTTCTTTTACTGTGATAAAAAAAGCTTTCTGTTTCGACCGCCAAACCTTTCAGGGGAGCATTTGCACCCGTTTGGCACCATTTTTGAGTGAATTGCCGAAAGTCAGATTTTTGATGAAATTGTGACCCTGGGGCTTACGGATATTTTCAAAAAAAAAAAAATTCTGCCGGTTAAGTTGTCGAAGGAAGATTTCTTGTCCTGTGATTAAAAGCCTTCTGTTTCGACCGCCAAACCTTTCAGGGGAGCATTTGCAACTGTTTAGCTCCATTTTTGAGTGAATTGTCGAAAGTCAGATTTTTGATGAAATTGTGACCCCGTGGCTTACGGATTTTTTCAAAAAGAAATTCTGCCTGTTAAGTTGTCGGTGGCTGATTTCTTGTCCTGTGATAAAAAAACTTCTGTTTCGACCGCCAAAGCTTTCAGGGGAGCATTTGCACCCGTTTGGCACCATTTTTGAGTGAATTCCCGAAAGTCCGATTTTTGATGAAATTGTGACCCCGGGGCTTACGGATTTTTTTTAAAAAAAAATTCTGCCGGTTAAGTTGTCGAGGGCTGATTTCTTGTCCTGTGATAAAAAGCCTTCTGTTTCGACCGCCAAACCTTTCAGGGGAGCATTTGCACCCGTTTGGCACCATTTTTGAGTGAATTCCCGAAAGTCCGATTTTTGATGAAATTGTGACCACGGGGCTTACGGATTTTTTCAAAAAAAAAAATTCTGCCGGTTAAGTTCTTCAGGGCTGATTTCTTGTCCTGTGATAAAAAAACTTCTGTTTCGACCGCCAAAGCTTTCAGGGGAGCATTTGCACCCGTT
Organism: Podarcis filfolensis; assembly: GCF_964270895.1. Taxonomy (NCBI): domain Eukaryota; kingdom Metazoa; phylum Chordata; class Lepidosauria; order Squamata; family Lacertidae; genus Podarcis; species Podarcis filfolensis. Next base: position 35,056 of record NW_028149401.1, read on the forward strand.
TGGCACCATTTTTGAGTGAATTCCCGAAAGTCCGATTTTTGATGAAATTGTGACCCCGGGGCTTACAGATTTTTTTTAAAAAAAAATTCTGCCGGTTAAGTTGTCGAGGGCTGATTTCTTGTCCTGTGATAAAAAGCCTTCTGTTTCGACCGCCAAACCTTTCAGGGGAGCATTTGCACCCGTTTGGCACCATTTTTGAGTGAATTCCCGAAAGTCCGATTTCTGATGAAATTGTGACCACGGGGCTTACGGATTTTTTCCAAAAAAAAAATTCTGCCGGTTAAGTTCTTGAGGGCTGATTTCTTGTCCTGTGATAAAAAAACTTCTGTTTCGACCGCCAAACCTTTCAGGGGAGCATTTGCAACCGTTTAGCTCCATTTTTGAGTGAATTGTCGAAAGTCAGATTTTTGATGAAATTGTGACCCCGGGGTTTAGGGATTTTTTTAAAAAAAAAATTTTGCCTGTTAAGTTGTCAATGGCTGATTTCTTGAAATGTGATAAAAAAACTTCTGTTTCGACCGCCAAACCTTTCAGGGGAGCATTTGCAACCGTTTGGCACCATTTTTGAGTGAATTCCCGAAAGTCCGATTTTTGATGAAATTGTGACCCCGGGGCTTAGGGATTTTTTCAAAAAAATCTTTTTCTGCCGGTTAAGTTGTCGACGGCTGATTTCTTTTCTTGTGATAAAAAAACTTCTGTTTCGACCGCCAAACCTTTCAGGGGAGCATTTGCACCCGTTTGGCACCATTTTTGAGTGAATTTCCGAAAGTCCGATTTTTGATGAAATTGTGACCCCGGGGCTTACGGATTTTTAACAAAAAAAAATTATGCCGGTTAAGTTGTCGAGGGCTGATTTCTTCTCCTGTGATAAAGAAGCTTTCTGTTTCGACCGCCAAACCTTTCAGGGGAGTATTTGCAACCGTTTGGCACCAATTTTGAGTGAATTGCCGAAAGTCCGATTTTTGATGAAATTGTGACCCCGGGGCTTACGGATTTTTTTTTTTAAAAAATTCTGCCGGTTAAGTTGTCGAGGGCTGATTTCTTCTCCTGTGATAAAACAGCTTTCTGTTTCGACCGCCAAACCTTTCAGGGGAGCATTTGCACCCGTTTGGCACCATTTTTGAGTGAATTCCCGAAAGTCCGATTTTTGATGAAATTGTGACCCCGGCGCTTACGGATTTTTTCAAAAAAATCTTTTTCTGCCGGTTAAGTTGTCGACTGCTGATTTCTTTTACTGTGATAAAAAAGCTTTCTGTTTCGACCGCCAAACCTTTCAGGGGAGCATTTGCACCCGTTTGGCACCATTTTTGAGTGAATTGCCGAAAGTCAGATTTTTGATGAAATTGTGACCCTGGGGCTTACGGATATTTTCCAAAAAAAAAAAATTCTGCCGGTTAAGTTGTCGAAGGAAGATTTCTTGTCCTGTGATTAAAAGCCTTCTGTTTCGACCGCCAAACCTTTCAGGGGAGCATTTGCAACTGTTTAGCTCCATTTTTGAGTGAATTGTCGAAAGTCAGATTTTTGATGAAATTGTGACCCCGTGGCTTACGGATTTTTTCAAAAAGAAATTCTGCCTGTTAAGTTGTCGGTGGCTGATTTCTTGTCCTGTGATAAAAAAACTTCTGTTTCGACCGCCAAAGCTTTCAGGGGAGCATTTGCACCCGTTTGGCACCATTTTTGAGTGAATTCCCGAAAGTCCGATTTTTGATGAAATTGTGACCCCGGGGCTTACGGATTTTTTTTAAAAAAAAAATTCTGCCGGTTAAGTTGTCGAGGGCTGATTTCTTGTCCTGTGATAAAAAGCCTTCTGTTTCGACCGCCAAACCTTTCAGGGGAGCATTTGCACCCGTTTGGCACCATTTTTGAGTGAATTCCCGAAAGTCCGATTTTTGATGAAATTGTGACCACGGGGCTTACGGATTTTTTCAAAAAAAAAAATTCTGCCGGTTAAGTTCTTGAGGGCTGATTTCTTGTCCTGTGATAAAAAAACTTCTGTTTCGACCGCCAAACCTTTCAGGGGAGCATTTGCAACCGTTTAGCTCCATTTTTGAGTGAATTGTCGAAAGTCAGATTTTTGATGAAATTTTGACCCCGGGGTTACGGATTTTTTTTTTAAAAAAATTCTGCCTGTTAAGTTGTCGATGGCTGATTTCTTGTCCGGTGATAAAAAAACTTCTGTTTCGACCGCCAAACCTTTCAGGGGAGCATTTGCAACCGTTTGGCACCATTTTTGAGTGAATTCCCGAAAGTCCGATTTTTGATGAAATTGTGACCCCGGGGCTTAGGGATTTTTTCAAAAAAATCTTTTTCTGCCGGTTAAGTTGTCGAGGGCTGATTTCTTGTCCTGTGATAAAAAAGCTTTCTGTTTCGATCGCCAAACCTTTCAGGGGAGTATTTGCAACCGTTTGGCACCAATTTTGAGTGAATTGCCGAAAGTCAGATTTTTGATGAAATTGTGACCCCGGGGCTTACAGATTTTTTTTTAAAAAAATTCTGCCGGTTAAGTTGTCGAGGGCTGATTTCTTGTCCTGTGATAAAAAAACTTCTGTTTCGACCGCCAAACCGTTCAGGGGAGCATTTGCAACCGTTTGGCACCATTTTTGAGTGAATTCCCGAAAGTCCGATTTTTGATGAAATTGTGACCCCGGGGCTTAGGGATTTTTTCAAAAAAATCTTTTTCTGCCGGTTAAGTTGTCGACGGCTGATTTCTTTTCCTGTGATAAAAAAGCTTTCTGTTTCGACCGCCAAACCTTTCAGGGGAGCATTTGCAGCCGTTTGGCACCATTTTTGAGTGAATTGCCGAAAGTCAGATTTTTGATGAAATTGTGACCCTGGGGCTTACGGATGTTTTCAAAAAAAAAAATTCTGCCGGTTAAGTTGTCGAAGGAAGATTTCTTTTCTTGTGATTAAAAGCCTTCTGTTTCGACCGCCAAACCTTTCAGGGGAGCATTTGCAAATGTTTAGCTCCATTTTTGAGTGAATTGTCGAAAGTCAGATTTTTGATGAAATTGTGACCCCGGGGCTTACGGATTTTTTCAAAAAAAAATTCTGCCTGTTAAGTTGTCGATGGCTGATTTCTTGTCCTGTGATAAAAAAACTTCTGTTTCGACCGCCAAACGTTTCAGGGTAGCATTTGCAACCGTTTGGCACCATTTTTGAGTGAATTCCCGAAAGTCCGATTTTTGATGAAATTGTGACCCCGGGGCTTAGGGATTTTTTCAAAAAAATCTTTTTCTGCCGGTTAAGTTGTCGACGGCTGATTTCTTTTCCTGTGATAAAAAAACTTCTGTTTCGACCGCCAAAGCTTTCAGGGGAGCATTTGCACCCATTTGGCACCATTTTTGAGTGAATTTCCGAAAGTCCGATTTTTGATGAAATTGTGACCCCGGGGCTTACGGATTTTTCACAAAAAAAAATTATGCCGGTTAAGTTGTCGAGGGCTGATTTCTTCTCCTGTGATAAAGAAGCTTTCTGTTTCGACCGCCAAACCTTTCAGGGGAGTATTTGCAACCGTTTGGCACCAATTTTGAGTGAATTGCCGAAAGTCAGATTTTTGATGAAATTGTGACCCCGGGGCTTACGGATTTTTTTTTTTTAAAAATTCTGCCGGTTAAGTTGTCGAGGGCTGATTTCTTCTCCTGTGATAAAACAGCTTTCTGTTTCGACCGCCAAACCTTTCAGGGGAGCATTTGCTTCCGTTTGGCACCATTTTTGAGTGAATTCCCGAAAGTCCGATTTTTGATGAAATTGTGATTTTTTCAAAAAAATCTTACGGATTTTTTCAAAAAAATCTTTTTCTGCCGGTTAAGTTGTCGACTGCTGATTTCTTTTACTGTGATAAAAAAGCTTTCTGTTTCGACCGCCAAAGCTTTCAGGGGAGCATTTGCACCCGTTTGGCACCATTTTTGAGTGAATTCCCGAAAGTCCGATTTTTGATGAAATTGTGACCCCGGGGCTTACGGATTTTTTTTAAAAAAAAATTCTGCCGGTTAAGTTGTCGAGGGCTGATTTCTTGTCCTGTGATAAAAAGCCTTCTGTTTCGACCGCCAAACCTTTCAGGGGAGCATTTGCACCCGTTTGGCACCATTTTTGAGTGAATTCCCGAAAGTCCGATTTTTGATGAAATTGTGACCACGGGGCTTACGGATTTTTTCAAAAAAAAAAATTCTGCCGGTTAAGTTCTTGAGGGCTGATTGCTTGTCCTGTGATAAAAAAACTTCTGTTTCGACCGCCAAACCTTTCAGGGGAGCATTTGCAACCGTTTAGCTCCATTTTTGAGTGAATTGTCGAAAGTCAGATTTTTGATGAAATTTTGACCCCGAGGTTTACGTATTTTTTTTTAAAAAAAATTCTGCCGGTTAAGTTGTCGAGGGCTGATTTCTTGTCCTGTGATAAAAAAGCTTACTGTTTCGACCGCCAAACCTTTCAGGGGAGTATTTGCATCCGTTTGGCACCAATTTTGAGTGAATTGCCGAAAGTCAGATTTTTGATGAAATTGTGACCCCGGGGCTTACAGATTTTTTTTAAAAAAAAATTCTGCCGGTTAAGTTGTCGAGGGCTGATTTCTTGTCCTGTGATAAAAAAACTTCTGTTTCGACCGCCAAACCGTTCAGGGGAGCATTTGCAACCGTTTGGCACCATTTTTGAGTGAATTCCCGAAAGTCCGATTTTTGATGAAATTGTGACCCCGGGGCTTAGGGATTTTTTCAAAAAAATCTTTTTCTGCCGGTTAAGTTGTCGACGGCTGATTTCTTTTCCTGTGATAAAAAAGCTTTCTGTTTCGACCGCCAAACCTTTCAGGGGAGCATTTGCAGCCGTTTGGCACCATTTTTGAGTGAATTGCCGAAAGTCAGATTTTTGATGAAATTGTGACCCTGGGGCTTACGGATTTTTTCCAAAAAAAAAATTCTGCCGGTTAAGTTGTCGAAGGAAGATTTCTTGTCCTGTGATTAAAAGCCTTCTGTTTCGACCGCCAAACCTTTCAGGGGAGCATTTGCACCCGTTTGGCACCATTTTTGAGTGAATTCCCGAAAGTCCGATTTTTGATGAAATTGTGACCCTGGGGCTTACGGATTTTTTCCAAAAAAAAAATTCTGCCGGTTAAGTTGTCGAAGGAAGATTTCTTGTCCTGTGATTAAAAGCCTTCTGTTTCGACCGCCAAAGCTTTCAGGGGAGCATTTGCACCCGTTTGGCACCATTTTTGAGTGAATTTCCAAAAGTCCGATTTTTGATGAAATTGTGACCCCGGGGCTTACGGATTTTTTTTAAAAAAAAATTCTGCCTGTTAAGTTGTCGATGGCTGATTTCTTGAAATGTGATAAAAAAACTTCTGTTTCGACCGCCAAACCTTTCAGGGGAGCATTTGCACCCGTTTGGCACCATTTTTGAGTGAATTCCCGAAAGTCCGATTTTTGATGAAATTGTGACCCCGGGGCTTATGGATTTTTTCAAAAAAATCTTTTTCTGCCGGTTAAGTTGTCGACGGCTGATTTCTTTTCCTGTGATAAAAAAGCTTTCTGTTTCGACCGCCAAACCTTTCAGGGGAGCATTTGCAGCCGTTTGGAACCATTTTTGAGTGAATTGCCGAAAGTCAGATTTTTGATGAAATTGTGACCCTGGGGCTTACGGATTTTTTCCAAAAAAAAAATTCTGCTGGTTAAGTTGTCGAAGGAAGATTTCTTGTCCTGTGATTAAAAGCCTTCTGTTTCGACCGCCAAACCTTTCAGGGGAGCATTTGCAACTGTTTAGCTCCATTTTTGAGTGAATTGTCAAAAGTCAGATTTTTGATGAAATTGTGACCCCGGGGCTTACGGATTTTTTCAAAAAAAAATTCTGCCTGTTAAGTTGTCGATGGCTGATTTCTTGTCCTGTGATAAAAAAACTTCTGTTTCGACCGCCAAATGTTTCAGGGGAGCATTTGCAACCGTTTGACACCATTTTTGAGTGAATTCCCGAAAGTCCGATTTTTGATGAAGTTGTGACCCCGGGGCTTAGGGATTTTTTCAAAAAAATCTTTTTCTGCCGGTTAAGTTGTCGACGGCTGATTTCTTTTCCTGTGATAAAAAAACTTCTGTTTCGACCGCCAAAGCTTTCAGGGGAGCATTTGCACCCGTTTGGCACCATTTTTGAGTGAATTTCCGAAAGTCCGATTTTTGATGAAATTGTGACCCCGGGGCTTACGGATTTTTTCAAAAAAAAAAATTCTGCCGGTTAAGTTGTCGAGGGCTGATTTCTTGTCCTGTGATAAAAAAGCTTTCTGTTTCGACCGCCAAACCTTTCAGGGGAGCATTTGCAACCGTTTGGCACCAATTTTGAGTGAATTGCCGAAAGTCAGATTTTTGATGAAATTGTGACCCCGGGGCTTACGGATATTTTTTTTAAAAAAAATTCTGCCTGTTAAGTTGTCGAGGGCTGATTTCTTGTCTTCTGATAAAAAAACTTCTGTTTCGACCGCCAAACCTTTCAGGGGAGCATTTGCACCCGTTTGGCACCATTTTTGAGTGAATTGCCGAAAGTCAGATTTTTGATGAAATTGTGACCCCGGGGCTTACGGATTTTTTCAAAAAGAAATTCTGCCGGTTAAGTTGTCGATGGCTGATTTCTTGTCCTGTGATAAAAAAGCTTTCTGTTTCGACCGCCAAACCTTTCAGGGGAGCATTTGCACCCGTTTGGCACCATTTTTGAGTGAATTCCCGAAAGTCCGATTTTTGATGAAATTGTGACCCCGGGGCTTATGGATTTTTTCAAAAAAATCTTTTTCTGCCGGTTAAGTTGTCGACGGCTGATTTCTTTTCCTGTGATAAAAAAGCTTTCTGTTTCGACCGCCAAACCTTTCAGGGGAGCATTTGCAGCCGTTTGGCACCATTTTTGAGTGAATTGCCGAAAGTCAGATTTTTGATGAAATTGTGACCCTGGGGCTTACGGATTTTTTCCAAAAAAAAAATTCTGCCGGTTAAGTTGTCGAAGGAAGATTTTTTGTCCTGTAATTAAAAGCCTTCTGTTTCGACCGCCAAACCTTTCAGGGGAGCATTTGCACCCGTTTGGCACCATTTTTGAGTGAATTCCCGAAAGTCCGATTTTTGATGAAATTGTGACCCTGGGGCTTACGGATTTTTTCCAAAAAAAAAATTCTGCCGGTTAAGTTGTCGAAGGAAGATTTCTTGTCCTGTGATTAAAAGCCTTCTGTTTCGACCGCCAAAGCTTTCAGGGGAGCATTTGCACCCGTTTGGCACCATTTTTGAGTGAATTTCCAAAAGTCCGATTTTTGATGAAATTGTGACCCCGGGGCTTACGGATTTTTTTTAAAAAAAAATTCTGCCTGTTAAGTTGTCGATGGCTGATTTCTTGAAATGTGATAAAAAAACTTCTGTTTCGACCGCCAAACCTTTCAGGGGAGCATTTGCAACCGTTTGGCACCATTTTTGAGTGAATTCCCGAAAGTCCGATTTTTGATGAAATTGTGACCCCGGGGCTTAGGGATTTTTTCAAAAAAATCTTTTTCTGCCGGTTAAGTTGTCGACGGCTGATTTCTTTTCTTGTGATAAAAAAACTTCTGTTTCGACCGCCAAACCTTTCAGGGGAGCATTTGCACCCGTTTGGCACCAATTTTGAGTGAATTGCCGAAAGTCAGATTTTTGATGAAATTGTGACCCCGGGGGCATACGTATTTTTTAAAAAAAAAAAATTCTGCCGGTTAAGTTGTCGAGGGCTGATTTCTTTTCCTGTGATAAAAAAGCTTTCTGTTTCGACCGCCAAACCTTTCAGGGGAGCATTTGCACCCGTTTGGCACCATTTTTGAGTGAATTCCCGAAAGTCCGATTTTTGATGAAATTGTGACCCCGGGGCTTATGGATTTTTTCAAAAAAATCTTTTTCTGCCGGTTAAGTTGTCGACGGCTGATTTCTTTTCCTGTGATAAAAAAGCTTTCTGTTTCGACCGCCAAACCTTTCAGGGGAGCATTTGCAGCCGTTTGGCACCATTTTTGAGTGAATTGCCGAAAGTCAGATTTTTGATGAAATTGTGACCCTGGGGCTTACGGATTTTTTCCAAAAAAAAAATTCTGCCGGTTAAGTTGTCGAAGGAAGATTTCTTGTCCTGTGATTAAAAGCCTTCTGTTTCGACCGCCAAACCTTTCAGGGGAGCATTTGCAACTGTTTAGCTCCATTTTTGAGTGAATTGTCGAAAGTCAGATTTTTGATGAAATTGTGACCCCGGGGCTTACGGATTTTTTCAAAAAAAAATTCTGCCTGTTAAGTTGTCGATGGCTGATTTCTTGTCCTGTGATAAAAAAACTTCTGTTTCGACCGCCAAATGTTTCAGGGGAGCATTTGCAACCGTTTGACACCATTTTTGAGTGAATTCCCGAAAGTCCGATTTTTGATGAAATTGTGACCCCGGGGCTTAGGGATTTTTTCAAAAAAATCTTTTTCTGCCGGTTAAGTTGTCGACGGCTGATTTCTTTTCCTGTGATAAAAAAACTTCTGTTTCGACCGCCAAAGCTTTCAGGGGAGCATTTGCACCCGTTTGGCACCATTTTTGAGTGAATTTCCGAAAGTCCGATTTTTGATGAAATTGTGACCCCGGGGCTTACGGATTTTTTCAAAAAAAAAAATTCTGCCGGTTAAGTTGTCGAGGGCTGATTTCTTGTCCTGTGATAAAAAAGCTTTCTGTTTCGACCGCCAAACCTTTCAGGGGAGCATTTGCAACCGTTTGGCACCAATTTTGAGTGAATTGCCGAAAGTCAGATTTTTGATGAAATTGTGACCCCGGGGCTTACGGATTTTTTTTTAAAAAAAATTCTGCCTGTTAAGTTGTCGAGGGCTGATTTCTTGTCTTCTGATAAAAAAACTTCTGTTTCGACCGCCAAACCTTTCAGGGGAGCATTTGCACCCGTTTGGCACCATTTTTGAGTGAATTGCCGAAAGTCAGATTTTTGATGAAATTGTGACCCCGGGGCTTACGGATTTTTTCAAAAAGAAATTCTGCCGGTTAAGTTGTCGATGGCTGATTTCTTGTCCTGTGATAAAAAAACTTCTGTTTCGACCGCCAAACGTTTCAGGGGAGCATTTGCACCCATTTGGCACCATTTTTGAGTGAATTCCCGAAAGTCCGATTTTTGATGAAATTGTGACCCCGGGGCTTACGGATTTTTTCAAAAAAATCTTTTTCTGCCGGTTAAGTTGTCGACTGCTGATTTCTTTTCCTGTGATAAAAAAACTTCTGTTTCAACCGCCAAACCTTTCAGGGGAGCATTTGCACCCGTTTGGCACCATTTTTGAGTGAATTGTCGAAAGTCAGATTTTTGATGAAATTGTGACCCTGGGGCTTACGGATTTTTTCCAAAAAAAAAATTCTGCCGGTTAAGTTGTCGAAGGAAGATTTCTTGTCCTGTGATTAAAAGCCTTCTGTTTCGACCGCCAAACCTTTCAGGGGAGCATTTGCAACTGTTTAGCTCCATTTTTGAGTGAATTGTCGAAAGTCAGATTTTTGATGAAATTGTGACCCCCGGGCTTACTGATTTTTTCAAAAAAAAATTCTGCCTGTTAAGTTGTCGAGGGCTGATTTCTTGTCCTGTGATAAAAAAACTTCTGTTTCGACTGCCAAACCTTTCAACGGAGCATTTGCAACCGTTTAGCTCCATTTTTGAGTGAATTGTCGAAAGTCAGATTTTTGATGAAATTGTTGTTAGTTTAAAGCAGAGTCCCGTGCACAGCAGAAGGATGAGGAGTACGTGCTGCATACTCTATATTGCTTTATTTAAAGTTCAAAGCGATTATATTACAGAAAGACATCTTGCCTCTGCCGGAGCAGAGAAATGCATCCTCTCTCCTCGACAGCTCGGAGAGAATCACCAAAGTGAAACTGCAAAGAACAGTGAAAAACAGAAAACCAGTGTACGTCACATCCAGTCTCCCTTTCCCGTGAGAAACTCCAACAGTACAGACTGTGGAATGTAAACACCTGTCTCGTGACAAACCCTTTCGCTGCACAGTGAAGGAAAGCAGAAACCAACATCCTCCCCCTTTCTGTGAACATCACTGGGCAGCGTGTTCGTACAATATCAGTACAAACCCAACTTTTGCACATAGGTACAGTGTTGATCCCTGGATACAATCTTGGACAATACATCAGCAGGAATTTCATTACCTGGCATATAGGACACCGTTACGAGTCCCTTCTGAATACATTCCCTAGCATGCTGCAACTTTAATTGCAAGTGCTTTGTGCTTTGCTTACAACCTTCAGACTTCAGCAAAGCTAAACATGCTTTGTTGTCCTGGTAAACCCGGATTGGACATTTGACAGGAATTTTCATATCTTTGCACAATTGTATTAACCATTCACAATCCTTAAGTGAATAAGACAGTGCATTCAGTTCGGCTTCACAAGAACTTAAGCTAACTGTTGTTTGCTTCTTGCATGACCAATCAAACAGACCCTGATTGTACATGTAGCAAACTCCAGACGTACTTTTCTTGTCTGTAGTGTCACTTCCAAAACTTGCATCTGCAAATATCTCAAGACCACCAGACTTTCGATTGTTAAATCTCAGTCTGTAATGCATAGTGCCTTTCAAATACCGCGCTATGCGTTTCAGAGCTTTCCAATCCTTGATACTAGGATTGTTGACTTGTCTGCTCAGCAAATTACAGCTAACAGCAATGTCTGGTCTTGAACATCTGGCAATGAAGTTTAGCTTGCCTAGCACACTTCTGTACAATGTAGTGTCAGAAAATGCTTCTTCAGTGTCATCTATCTGATAACCTGTTGTCATCGGTGTGTCTACAGGGTTAGCATCCATCAGATTTAGTTTGCTTAACACATCAGCAATTTTCCGTGACTGGTGTACTAGAATGATACCATCTTGATCTTTCTCTATTTCCAGAGATAGGTAGTTGTTTACCTCACCAAGATCTTTCATGTCAAAGTGCTCTTTCAGTTGAGCTAGGGCGTTATTGTACATTGCGACATCTTTCCAAAAGAATAATAAATCATCAACATAAAACAAACAGTACAGTTTCTTCTGCCCCTCCTCTGTGACAAATACACATGGATCAGCTTTCCCTTGCTGAAAACCTAGAGAAAACAATACTTCAGTGAGTTTTGTGTGCCAACACCGTGCACTTTGTTTGAGACCATAAAGGGATTTCTTCAGAGCACAAACAAATCCCTGTTTTACCTGTACGCCATCAGGTGGAAGCATATAAAGTGATTCATCTAGAGATCCATACAGAAAAGCTGTATTAATATCATGGTGACTAATGTGTAGATTTTCCTCTGCAGCTAGCTTGAGCATAAGCCTTATGCTTTCATACCTCACTGTGGGTGAGTAGGTCTCGTGATAGTCTTCACCTGGTACCTGTGCAAAACCTCTGGCTACCAATCTGGCTTTGTGTCTGACTATCTTGCCATTTTGATCTGTCTTCGCTTTGAAGACCCATTTGCTTCCAAGCAGTTTCATTCCTGGAACTACTGGAACTAGCTCCCATGTTTTGTTCCTTTCTAAGGAATCAAGTTCAGCCTTCATGGCATTTAACCATGGCTCAGCTTCCTTTGAATCCAAAACCTGGATTTCTTGGAAACTAGAAGGTTCAAATACCTTCTTGGAGCTTTTAACAGCTGTTACTGCTACCGTAGCAAATTCATCAGCAAATCTCTTTGGAGGTCTGCCTTTTGTGGCTCTCTGTGACCTACGAATTAGCCTTAAGTCTTCAACACTCTCCTCTTCCTTCTTAGGAGAAAAACGACCTATTGTGAACAATGGTTCCTCCAATTCTTGATCAGAGCTTTCAGAGGGTCGCATAGAGGCTTTCGCACTCTTGAAATCCTCTGAATCACCCGATTCAGTTTCAGATTCAGACTCAGAACCTTCATCAGTGGGTGTGGGTTGTTGTGGCTGCTTTTGACTTTCCTCAGTCTTATCACCGTCATCAGGATAACATTGGAAAATTCCCACATTCTCCCCCCACTTTGCATTGTACTCAACACTTCTCGTGAGCTTAATTGCCTTAGAGTCAGTCATCATTATTCTGTAAGACCCTTTCTGATAACCTAGAAAGATACCATGCAATCCACGCTTGTCTAACTTGGAATTTTGTGGTGAATGAACCCACATGTCAGAACCAAAAATTTTCATGTGTTTAATGTACGGCTTCTTGCCAAACATCTTCTCATAGGGGGTACAACCAATCGCTGAAGATAACCTGCGATTGTAACTGTAAACAAAACACGAGAGAGATTCGGCCCAATAACTCTCTGGAAGATTGGCATCATGCAGCAAGGTTTTTAACCCTTGAAGCAATGTCTGATTTGCCCTTTCCGCAAGTCCATTCTGCCATGGCGAGCGAGGACTAGACAAATCGTGTTGAATTCCTTTCTGAGTCAGAAAAGCTTCAAACTGCTGAGAAGTGAATTCTCCCCCGCGATCACTGAAAAGAGTCTTTATCTTCTTACCATGCACATTTTCCAACCAAGCACAGAATTCCTTGAACCTAGGAAAAGCCTCTGATTTCTGCTTGAGATTGTACACAAAAATATATCTGGAAAATGCATCAATGAGAACCATGAAGTACCTATTGCCACCCAAAGAGGGCGCTAGTGGTCCAACCAAATCTGCATGAACAATCTGGTATGGTTCCGTAGCTTGCCTACTAGACACCTTACCTTTCGCAGCCATTTTTACCTTGTTTGCTGCGCATGCTTTGCACTTCATGTGGTACCTGCAGGGTTTAATAGTCATACCTTCAACCAAGGCAGGCATTTTAGATACTGCCTCAAAATGCAAATGACCAAATTTTCTATGAAAATCATGAATACATTCTGCATGCAAACTTTTGTTAGAACCTGCAATGCAACAAGTGTCATCCTGCACAACATCATCATAATACAAAACAAACAAACGATCAACATATTCAGCATGCAATACATAATCATTTTTCTTTGTGATGATGCACTTCCTGTTCTTGAAGGAAACGTCAATGTTCCGCTCATTCAGCTGTCCAACGCTGAGCAGATTATGTTTGGCATCTGGCACGTAAAGCACATTCTGTATCGATAAGTCCAAACTGTGAAGAACAACAGTTCCGTAGCCTTTACTGGGAATTGTGTGGTCATCCGCCTGGTGAATCGCACCTTCCTGCGGTGTAAAAGACACAAACAGTCTCTTATCGTTGCACATGTGGTGGGTCGCCGCTGAATCAACAACGAAGAAAGATCTAGACGTCTTCTGGACCTCTGCAACCTTTGGAGTGAAGCGTGAAACCATAGCCTTGTGCTGCGTTGTCCTTGACACCGGACCTTTGCCTTTGCCTCGGCCTTTTCCGCGCGATGAGCTTTCGCTGCGCTGCTCTGTCTTGGCCCTGGGATATCTGCATTCCCTCTTCATATGGCCTAGACGTCCACACGAGTAGCATTTCACTGCCTTCAAAGCTTTGGCGCCATCTGGTGGTTCCACTGCACTATGGGACGACGTCTGTGAAGACTCCCCCTTGCCCATGCAGCTAGCACCCCGGCGATCTGCTTCATTTAAAATCACGGCAGTAACATAATCCACTGTTAGCTGAGCTGTTGGTTGCACAGCAATCTGGGTTGCAACAGACTCCCAACCTGAACCCAAAGATTGTAGTATCATGAAAGAATACACAGCCTCTGGAAAGTTGAGTCCTCTCTGTTGCAGCTCATGTCTCAGATTTTGCATCTCCATCAGATGTAAACGCACATCTCCACCTTCAGCAAGAGCCATATTATGCAGCTTGTTGAAGTAAAACATAGTGGATCCAGCTTCTGTCCTTAAGTGAGCCTCTCTCAAAGCGTCCCAAATTTCTCTGGCTGAGGTCTTATCACGCAACAGACAGAGCTCTTCCGGGGATACTATCAATGTAAGAGTTCCCCTTGCTTTGGAATCCTTAGCTGCCCATACATCTGTAACTGGAGCTGGGGGGTTGTCTGTAATCACCTCAAACAAACCCTCTTTCCGCAGAATTGCCTCTGCATACAGAACCCAGTCCGCGTAATTCTTCTTATTGAGCTTTGGAATCCCACAAGCATCCTGAAGGGCCATCATGACTCTGGCATTAGCCTTCAGCGTCATATATGCTGCTTTAAATCTTGCTGCGTCACTGCTGCAGCTGCCTTATTCCAAAAGCGCACTTAAAAGTTACTTTCGATTTCCCCAGCATAGTAACTTGTGCCTGGGAGCCTTTTGCCTATTCCCAGCAAAACGGCTTTAAAGTTAAAAGTCCAGCCATAAGGCCATTAACTAGAAGCTGGCAGGCTGCCCGGAGCAGTAGCACATACCTCATTAATCATCTTGACACGCAGAGCAGATTCTGATCCGATCTGTCCCTCTGCATTCCGATCCCTTGCCGGCACTCCGATTCGACTTCTGGGCCCATAACCACGTGTTAGTTTAAAGCAGAGTCCCGTGCACAGCAGAAGGATGAGGAGTACGTGCTGCATACTCTATATTGCTTTATTTAAAGTTCAAAGCGATTATATTACAGAAAGACATCTTGCCTCTGCCGGAGCAGAGAAATGCATCCTCTCTCCTCGACAGCTCGGAGAGAATCACCAAAGTGAAACTGCAAAGAACAGTGAAAAACAGAAAACCAGTGTACGTCACATCCAGTCTCCCTTTCCCGTGAGAAACTCCAACAGTACAGACTGTGGAATGTAAACACCTGTCTCGTGACAAACCCTTTCGCTGCACAGTGAAGGAAAGCAGAAACCAACAATTGTGACCCCGGGGCTTACGGATTTTTTCAAAAAGAAATTCTGCCTGTTAAGTTGTCGATGGCTGATTTCTTGTCCTGTGATAAAAAAACTTCTGTTTCGACCGCCAAACGTTTCAGGGGAGCATTTGCACCCATTTGGCACCATTTTTGAGTGAATTCCCGAAAGTCCGATTTTTGATGAAATTGTGACCCCGGGGCTTACGGATTTTTTCAAAAAAATCTTTTTCTGCCGGTTAAGTTGTTGACTGCTGATTTCTTTTCCTGTGATAAAAAAACTTCTGTTTCGACCGCCAAACGTTTCAGGGGAGCATTTGCAACCGTTTGGCACCATTTTTGAGTGAATTCCCGAAAGTCCGATTTTTGATGAAATTGTGACCCCGGGGCTTACGGATTTTTTCAGAAAAATCTTTTTCTGCCGGTTAAGTTGTCGACGGCTGATTTCTTTTCCTGTGATAAAAAAACTTCTGTTTCGACCGCCAAAGCTTTCAGGGGAGCATTTGCACCCGTTTGGCACCATTTTTGAGTGAATTTCCGAAAGTCCGATTTTTGATGAAATTGTGACCCCGGGGCTTACGGATTTTTTCAAAAAAATCTTTTTCTGCCGGTTAAGTTGTCGACGGCTGATTTCTTTTCCTGTGATAAAAAAGCTTTCTGTTTCGACCGCCAAACCTTTCAGGGGAGCATTTGCACCCGTTTGGCACCATTTTTGAGTGAATTGCCGAAAGTCAGATTTTTGATGAAATTGTGACCCCGGGGCTTACGGATTTTTTCAAAAAAAAATTCTGCCTGTTAAGTTGTCGAGGGCTGATTTCTTGAAATGTGATAAAAAAACTTCTGTTTCGACCGCCAAACCTTTCAGGGGAGCATTTGCAACCGTTTGGCACCATTTTTGAGTGAATTCCCGAAAGTCCGATTTTTGATGAAATTGTGACCCCGGGGCTTACGGATTTTTTCAAAAAAATCTTTTTCTGCCGGTTAAGTTGTCGACGGCTGATTTCTTTTCCTGTGATAAAAAAACTTCTGTTTCGACCGCCAAAGCTTTCAGGGGAGCATTTGCACCCGTTTGGCACCATTTTTGAGTGAATTTCCGAAAGTCCGATTTTTGATGAAATTGTGACCCCGGGGCTTACGGATTTTTTCAAAAAAATCTTTTTCTGCCGGTTAAGTTGTCGACGGCTGATTTCTTTTCCTGTGATAAAAAAGCTTTCTGTTTCGACCGCCAAACCTTTCAGGGGAGCATTTGCACCCGTTTGGCACCATTTTTGAGTGAATTGCCGAAAGTCAGATTTTTGATGAAATTGTGACCCCGGGGCTTACGGATTTTTTCAAAAAAAAATTCTGCCTGTTAAGTTGTCGAGGGCTGATTTCTTGTCCTGTGATAAAAAAACTTCTGTTTCGACCGCCAAACCTTTCAGGGGAGCATTTGCAACCGTTTGGCTCCATTTTTGAGTGAATTGCCGAAAGTCAGATTTTTGATGAAATTGTGACCCCGGGGCTTATGGATTTTTTCAAAAAAAAAATTTCTGCCGGTTAAGTTGTCGAAGGAAGATTTCTTGTCCTGTGATTAAAAGCCTTCTGTTTCGACCGCCAAACCTTTCAGGGGAGCATTTGCAACTGTTTAGCTCCATTTTTGAGTGAATTGTCAAAAGTCAGATTTTTGATGAAATTGTGACCCCGGGGCTTACGGATTTTTTCAAAAAGAAATTCCGCCTGTTAAGTTGTCGATAGCTGATTTCTTTTCCTGTGATAAAAAAACTTCTGTTTCGACCGCCAAACCTTTCAGGGGAGCATTTGCACCCGTTTGGCACCATTTTTGAGTGAATTGCCGAAAGTCAGATTTTTGATGAAATTGTGACCCCGGGGCTTACGGATTTTTTCAAAAAAAAATTCTGCCTCTTAAGTTGTCGAGGGCTGATTTCTTGTCCTGTGATAAAAAAACTTCTGTTTCGACCGCCAAACCTTTCAGGGGAGCATTTGCAACCGTTTGGCTCCATTTTTGAGTGAATTGCCGAAAGTCAGATTTTTGATGAAATTGTGACCCCGGGGCTTATGGATTTTTTCAAAAAAAAAATTTCTGCCGGTTAAGTTGTCGAAGGAAGATTTCTTGTCCTGTGATTAAAAGCCTTCTGTTTCGACCGCCAAACCTTTCAGGGGAGCATTTGCAACTGTTTAGCTCCATTTTTGAGTGAATTGTCAAAAGTCAGATTTTTGATGAAATTGTGACCCCGGGGCTTACGGATTTTTTCAAAAAGAAATTCCGCCTGTTAAGTTGTCGATAGCTGATTTCTTTTCCTGTGATAAAAAAACTTCTGTTTCGACCGCCAAACCTTTCAGGGGAGCATTTGCACCCGTTTGGCACCATTTTTGAGTGAATTCCCGAAAGTCAGATATTTGATGAAATTGTGACCCCGGGGCTGACGGATTTTTTCAAAAAAAAATTTTCTGCCGGTTAAGTTGTCGAGGGCTAATTTCTTGTCCTGTGATAAAAAAGCTTTCTGTTTCGACCGCCAAAACTTTCAGGGAAGCATTTGCAACCGTTTAGCTCCATTTTTGAGTGAATTGTCGAAAGTCAGATTTTTGATGAAATTGTGACCCCGGGGCTTACGGATTTTTTTTAAAAAAAAATTCTGCCTGTTAAGTTGTCGATGGCTGATTTCCTGTCGTGTGATAAAAAAGCTTTCTGTTTCGACCGCCAAACCTTTCAGGGGAGCATTTGCACCCGTTTTGCACCATTTTTGAGTGAATTCCCGAAAGTCCGATTTTGAATGAAGTTGTGACCCCGGGGCTTAGGGATTTTTTCAAAAAAATCTTTTTCTGCCGGTTAAGTTGTCGAGGGCTGATTTCTTCTCCTGTGATAAAAAAGCTTTCTGTTTCGACCGCCAAACCTTTCAGGGGAGCATTTGCACCCGTTTGGCACCATTTTTGAGTGAATTGCCGAAAGTCCGATTTTTGATGAAATTGTGACCCCGGGGCTTACGGATTTTTTCAAAAAAATCTTTTTCTGCCGGTTAAGTTGTCGACGGCTGATTTCTTTTCCTGTGATAAAAAAGCTTTCTGTTTCGACCGCCAAACCTTTCAGGGGAGCATTTGCAACCGTTTGGCACCATTTTTGAGTGAATTGCCGAAAGTCAGATTTTTGATGAAATTGTGACCCCGGGGCTTACGGATTTTTTCAAAAAAAAAATTTCTGCCGGTTAAGTTGTCGAAGGAAGATTTCTTGTCCTGTGATAAAAAAACTTCTGTTTCGACCGCCAAACCTTTCAGGGGAGCATTTGCACCCGTTTGGCACCATTTTTGAGTGAATTCCCGAAAGTCATATATTTGATGAAATTGTGACCCGGGGGCTGACGGATATTTTCAAAAAAAAATTTTCTGCCTGTTAAGTTGTCGATGGCTGATTTCTTGTTGTGTGATAAAAAAGCTTTCTGTTTCGACCGCCAAACCTTTCAGGGGAGCATTTGCACCCATTTGGCACCATTTTTGAGTGAATTCCCGAAAGTCCGATTTTGAATGAAGTTGTGACCCCGGGGCTTAGGGATTTTTTCAAAAAAATCTTTTTCTGCCGGTTAAGTTGTCGACGGCTGATTTCTTTAACTTTGATAAAAAAGCTTTCTGTTTCGACCGCCAAACCGTTCAGGGGAGCATTTGCAACCGTTTGGCACCATTTTTGAGTGAATTGCCGAAACTCAGATTTTTGATGAAATTGTGACCCCGGGGCTTACGGATTTTTTCAAAAAAATCTTTTTCT
Organism: Podarcis filfolensis; assembly: GCF_964270895.1. Classification (NCBI taxonomy): domain Eukaryota; kingdom Metazoa; phylum Chordata; class Lepidosauria; order Squamata; family Lacertidae; genus Podarcis; species Podarcis filfolensis. The sequence continues at coordinate 53,536 of NW_028149401.1, forward strand.
GCCGGTTAAGTTGTCGACTGCTGATTTCTTTTCCTGTGATAAAAAAGCTTTCTGTTTCGACCGCCAAACCTTTCAGGGGAGCATTTGCAACCGTTTGGCACCATTTTTGAGTGAATTGCCGAAAGTCAGATTTTTGATGAAATTGTGACCCCGGGGCTTACGGATTTTTTCAAAAAAAAAATTTCTGCCGGTTAAGTTGTCGAAGGAAGATTTCTTGTCCTGTGATAAAAAAACTTCTGTTTCGACCGCCAAACCTTTCAGGGGAGCATTTGCACCCGTTTCGCACCATTTTTGAGTGAATTCCCGAAAGTCATATATTTGATGAAATTGTGACCCGGGGGCTGACGGATATTTTCAAAAAAAAATTTTCTGCCTGTTAAGTTGTCGATGGCTGATTTCTTGTTGTGTGATAAAAAAGCTTTCTGTTTCGACCGCCAAACCTTTCAGGGGAGCATTTGCACCCATTTGGCACCATTTTTGAGTGAATTCCCGAAAGTCCGATTTTGAATGAAGTTGTGACCCCGGGGCTTAGGGATTTTTTCAAAAAAATCTTTTTCTGCCGGTTAAGTTGTCGACGGCTGATTTCTTTAACTTTGATAAAAAAGCTTTCTGTTTCGACCGCCAAACCTTTCAGGGGAGCATTTGCAACCGTTTGGCACCATTTTTGAGTGAATTGCCGAAACTCAGATTTTTGATGAAATTGTGACCGCGGGGCTTAGGGATTTTTTTTAAAAAAATAATTCTGCCGGTTAAGTTGTCAAGGGCTGATTTCTTGTCCTGTGATAAAAAGACTTCTGTTTTGACCGCCAAACCTTTCAGGGGAGCATTTGCACCCGTTTGGCACCATTTTTGAATGAATTGCCGACAGTCAGATTTTGGATGAAATTGTGCCCGCGCGGCTTACGGATTTTATCAAAAAAAAAATTCTGCCGGTTAAGTTTTCGAGAGCTGATTTCTTGTCCTGTGATAAAAAGCCTTCTGTTTCAACCGCCAAACCTTTCAGGGGAGCATTTGCAACCGTTTAGCTCCATTTTTGAGTGAATTGTCGAAAGTCAGATTTTTGATGAAATTGTGACCCAGGGGCTTACGCATTTTTTCAATAGAAAAATTCTGACTGTTAAGTTGTCGATGGCTGATTTCTTGTCCTGTGATAAAAAAACTTCTGTTTTGACCGCCAAACCTTTCAGGGGAGCATTTGCACCCGTTTGGCTCCATTTTTTAGTGAATTCCCGAAAGTCCGATTTTTGATGAAATTGTGACCCCGGGGCTTAGGAATTTTTTTGAAAAAAAAAATTCTGCCGGTTAAGTTGTCGACGGCTGATTTCTTTTCCTGTGATAAAAAACTTCTGTTTCGACCGCCAAACCTTTCAGGGGAGCATTTGCAACCGTTTAGCTCCATTTTTGAGTGAATTGCCGAAAGTCAGATTTTTGATGAAATTGTGACCCCGGGGCTTACGGATTTTTTCAAAAAAAAATTTCTGCCGGTTAAGTTGTCGAGGGCTGATTTCTTGTCCGGTGATAAAAAGCCTTCTGTTTCGACCGCCAAACCTTTCAGGGGAGCATTTGCAACCGTTTAGCTCCATTTTTTAGTGAATTGTCGAAAGTCAGAGTTTTGATGAAATTTTGACCCCGGGGCTTACGGATTTTTTTTTAAAAAAAATTCTGCCTGTTAAGTTGTCGATGGCTGATTTCTTGTCCGGTGATAAAAAAACTTCTGTTTCGACCGCCAAACCTTTCAGGGGAGCATTTGCAACCGTTTGGCACCATTTTTGAGTGAATTCCCGAAAGTCCGATTTTTGATGAAATTGTGACCCCGGGGCTTAGGGATTTTTTCAAAAAAATCTTTTTCTGCCGGTTAAGTTGTCGAGGGCTGATTTCTTGTCCTGTGATAAAAAAGCTTTCTGTTTCGATCGCCAAACCTTTCAGGGGAGTATTTGCAACCGTTTGGCACCAATTTTGAGTGAATTGCCGAAAGTCAGATTTTTGATGAAATTGTGACCCCGGGGCTTACAGATTTTTTTTAAAAAAAATTCTGCCGGTTAAGTTGTCGAGGGCTGATTTCTTGTCCTGTGATAAAAAAACTTCTGTTTCGACCGCCAAACCGTTCAGGGGAGCATTTGCAACCGTTTGGCACCATTTTTGAGTGAATTCCCGAAAGTCCGATTTTTGATGAAATTGTGACCCCGGGGCTTAGGGATTTTTTCAAAAAAATCTTTTTCTGCCGGTTAAGTTGTCGACGGCTGATTTCTTTTCCTGTGATAAAAAAGCTTTCTGTTTCGACCGCCAAACCTTTCAGGGGAGCATTTGCAGCCGTTTGGCACCATTTTTGAGTGAATTGCCGAAAGTCAGATTTTTGATGAAATTGTGACCCTGGGGCTTACGGATGTTTTCCAAAAAAAAAATTCTGCCGGTTAAGTTGTCGAAGGAAGATTTCTTTTCCTGTGATTAAAAGCCTTCTGTTTCGACCGCCAAACCTTTCAGGGGAGCATTTGCAAATGTTTAGCTCCATTTTTGAGTGAATTGTCGAAAGTCAGATTTTTGATGAAATTGTGACCCCGGGGCTTACGGATTTTTTCAAAAAAAAATTCTGCCTGTTAAGTTGTCGATGGCTGATTTCTTGTCCTGTGATAAAAAAACTTCTGTTTCGACCGCCAAACGTTTCAGGGTAGCATTTGCAACCGTTTGGCACCATTTTTGAGTGAATTCCCGAAAGTCCGATTTTTGATGAAATTGTGACCCCGGGGCTTAGGGATTTTTTCAAAAAAATCTTTTTCTGCCGGTTAAGTTGTCGACTGCTGATTTCTTTTACTGTGATAAAAAAGCTTTCTGTTTCGACCGCCAAACCTTTCAGGGGAGCATTTGCACCCATTTGGCACCATTTTTGAGTGAATTTCCGAAAGTCCGATTTTGATGAAATTGTGACCCCGGGGCTTACGGATTTTTCACAAAAAAAAATTATGCCGGTTAAGTTGTCGAGGGCTGATTTCTTCTCCTGTGATAAAGAAGCTTTCTGTTTCGACCGCCAAACCTTTCAGGGGAGTATTTGCAACCGTTTGGCACCAATTTTGAGTGAATTGCCGAAAGTCAGATTTTTGATGAAATTGTGACCCCGGGGCTTACGGATTTTTTTTTTTAAAAAATTCTGCCGGTTAAGTTGTCGAGGGCTGATTTCTTCTCCTGTGATAAAACAGCTTTCTGTTTCGACCGCCAAACCTTTCAGGGGAGCATTTGCACCCGTTTGGCACCATTTTTGAGTGAATTCCCGAAAGTCCGATTTTTGATGAAATTGTGACCCCGGGGCTTACGGATTTTTTCAAAAAAATCTTTTTCTGCCGGTTAAGTTGTCGACTGCTGATTTCTTTTACTGTGATAAAAAGCCTTTCTGTTTCGACCGCCAAAGCTTTCAGGGGAGCATTTGCACCCGTTTGGCACCATTTTTGAGTGAATTCCCGAAAGTCCGATTTTTGATGAAATTGTGACCCCGGGGCTTACGGATTTTTTTTTAAAAAAAATTCTGCCGGTTAAGTTGTCGAGGGCTGATTTCTTGTCCTGTGATAAAAAGCCTTCTGTTTCGACCGCCAAACCTTTCAGGGGAGCATTTGCACCCGTTTGGCACCATTTTTGAGTGAATTCCCGAAAGTCCGATTTTTGATGAAATTGTGACCACGGGGCTTACGGATTTTTTCAAAAAAAAAATTCTGCCGGTTAAGTTCTTGAGGGCTGATTGCTTGTCCTGTGATAAAAAAACTTCTGTTTCGACCGCCAAACCTTTCAGGGGAGCATTTGCAACCGTTTAGCTCCATTTTTGAGTGAATTGTCGAAAGTCAGATTTTTGATGAAATTTTGACCCCGAGGTTTACGTATTTTTTTTAAAAAAAAATTCTGCCGGTTAAGTTGTCGAGGGCTGATTTTCTTGTCCTGTGATAAAAAAGCTTACTGTTTCGACCGCCAAACCTTTCAGGGGAGTATTTGCAACCGTTTGGCACCAATTTTGAGTGAATTGCCGAAAGTCAGATTTTTGATGAAATTGTGACCCCGGGGCTTACAGATTTTTTTTTAAAAAAAATTCTGCCGGTTAAGTTGTCGAGGGCTGATTTCTTGTCCTGTGATAAAAAGCTTTCTGTTTCGACCGCCAAACCTTTTCAGGGGAGCATTTGCACCCGTTTTGCACCATTTTTGAGTGAATTCCCGAAAGTCCGATTTTGAATGAAGTTGTGACCCCGGGGCTTAGGGATTTTTTCAAAAAAATCTTTTTCTGCCGGTTAAGTTGTCGAGGGGCTGATTTCTTCTCCTGTGATAAAAAAGCTTTCTGTTTCGACCGCCAAACCTTTCAGGGGAGCATTTGCACCCGTTTGGCACCATTTTTGAGTGAATTCCCGAAAGTCCGATTTTTGATGAAATTGTGACCCCGGGGCTTACGGATTTTTTCAAAAAAATCTTTTTCTGCCGGTTAAGTTGT